>NC_088405.1:94279530-94364530 GCF_034236695.1 Oncorhynchus nerka | reverse complement strand
AACGCTCCACACCGCGTGGCCGCGGCCACCTAATCTGGTGGTCCCAGCGCGCACGACCCACGTGGAGTTCCAGGTCTCCGGTAGCCTCTGGGAACTGCCGATCTGCGGCCAACAAGGCAGAGTTCATCTCAGCCTATGCCTCCCTCCAGTCCTCGACTTCTTGGCACTGACGGAAACATGGATCACCACAGATAACACTGCTACTCCTACTGCTCTCTCTTTGTCCGCCCACGTGTTCTCGCACACCCCGAGAGCTTCTGGTCAGCGGGGTGGTGGCACCGGGATCCTCATCTCTCCCAAGTGGTCATTCTCTCTTTCTCCCCTTACCCATCTGTCTATCGCCTCCTTTGAATTCCATGCTGTCACAGTTACCAGCCCTTTCAAGCTTAACATCCTTATCATTTATCGCCCTCCAGGTTCCCTCGGAGAGTTCATCAATGAGCTTGATGCCTTGATAAGCTCCTTTCCTGAGGACGGCTCACCTCTCACAGTTCTGGGCGACTTTAACCTCCCCACGTCTACCTTTGACTCATTCCTCTCTGCCTCCTTCTTTCCACTCCTCTCCTCTTTTGACCTCACCCTCTCACCTTCCCCCCTACTCACAAGGCAGGCAATACGCTCGACCTCATCTTTACTAGATGCTGTTCTTCCACTAACCTCATTGCAACTCCCCTCCAAGTCTCCGACCACTACCTTGTATCCTTTTCCCTCTCGCTCTCATCCAACACTTCCCACACTGCCCCTACTCGGATGGTATCGCGCCGTCCCAACCTTCGCTCTCTCTCCCCCGCTACTCTCTCCTCTTCCATCCTATCATCTTTTCCCTCTGCTCAAACCTTCTCCAACCTATCTCCTGATTCTGCCTCCTCAACCCTCCTCTCCTCCCTTTCTGCATCCTTTGACTCTCTATGTCCCCTATCCTCCAGGCCGGCTCGGTCCTCCTCCCGCTCCGTGGCTCGACGACTCATTGCGAGCTCACAGAACAGGGCTCCGGGCAGCCGAGCAGAAATGGAGGAACACTCGCCTCCCTGCGGACCTGGCATCCTTTCACTCCCTCCTCTCTACATTTTCCTCTTCTGTCTCTGCTGCTAAAGCCACTTTCTACCACTCTAAATTCCAAGCATCTGCCTCTAACCCTAGGAAGCTCTTTGCCACCTTCTCCTCCCTCCTGAATCCTCCTCCCCCTCCCCCCTCCTCCCTCTCTGCAGATGACTTCGTCAACCATTTTGAAAAGAAGGTCGACGACATCCGATCCTCGTTTGCTAAGTCAAACGACACCGCTGGTTCTGCTCACACTGCCCTACCCTGTGCTCTGACCTCTTTCTCCCCTCTCTCTCCAGATGAAATCTCGCGTCTTGTGACGGCCGGCCGCCCGACAACCTGCCCGCTTGACCCTATCCCCTCCTCTCTTCTCCAGACCATTTCCGGAGACCTTCTCCCTTACCTCACCTCGCTCATCAACTCATCCCTGACCGCTGGCTACATCCCTTCCGTCTTCAAGAGAGCGAGAGTTGCACCCCTTCTGAAAAAACCTACACTCGATCCCTCCGATGTCAACAACTACAGACCAGTATCCCTTCTTTCTTTTCTCTCCAAAACTCTTGAACGTGCCGTCCTTGGCCAGCTCTCCCGCTATCTCTCTCAGAATGATCTTCTTGATCAAAATCAGTCAGGTTTCAAGACTAGTCATTCAACTGAGACTGCTCTTCTCTGTATCACGGAGGCGCTCCGCACTGCTAAAGCTAACTCTCTCTCCTCTGCTCTCATCCTTCTAGACCTATCGGCTGCCTTCGATACTGTGAACCATCAGATCCTCCTCTCCACCCTCTCCGAGTTGGGCATCTCCGGCGCGGCCCACGCTTGGATTGCGTCCTACCTGACAGGTCGCTCCTACCAGGTGGCGTGGCGAGAATCTATCTCCTCACCACGCGCTCTCACCACTGGCGTCCCCCAGGGCTCTGTTCTAGGCCCTCTCCTATTCTCGCTATACACCAAGTCACTTGGCTCTGTCATAACCTCACATGGTCTCTCCTATCATTGCTATGCAGACGACACACAATTAATCTTCTCCTTTCCCCCTTCTGATGACCAGGTGGCGAATCGCATCTCTGCATGTCTGGCAGACATATCAGTGTGGATGACGGATCACCACCTCAAGCTGAACCTCGGCAAGACGGAGCTGCTCTTCCTCACGGGGAAGGACTGCCCGTTCCATGATCTCGCCATCACGGTTGACAACTCCATTGTGTCCTCCTCCCAGAGCGCTAAGAACCTTGGCGTGATCCTGGACAACACCCTGTCGTTCTCAACTAACATCAAGGCGGTGGCCCGTTCCTGTAGGTTCATGCTCTACAACATCCGCAGAGTACGACCCTGCCTCACACAGGAAGCGGCGCAGGTCCTAATCCAGGCACTTGTCATCTCCCGTCTGGATTACTTCAACTCGCTGTTGGCTGGGCTCCCTGCCTGTGCCATTAAACCCCTACAACTCATCCAGAACGCCGCAGCCCGTCTGGTGTTCAACCTTCCCAAGTTCTCTCACGTCACCCCGCTCCTCCGCTCCCTCCACTGGCTTCCAGTTGAAGCTCGCATCCGCTACAAGACCATGGTGCTTGCCTACGGAGCTGTGAGGGGAACGGCACCTCAGTACCTCCAGGCTCTGATCAGGCCCTACACCCAAACAAGGGCACTGCGTTCATCCACCTCTGGCCTGCTCGCCTCCCTACCACTGAGGAAGTACAGTTCCCGCTCAGCCCAGTCAAAACTGTTCGCTGCTCTGGCCCCCCAATGGTGGAACAAACTCCCTCACGACGCCAGGACAGCGGAGTCAATCACCACCTTCCGGAGACACCTGAAACCCCACCTCTTTAAGGAATACCTAGGATAGGATAAAGTAATCCTTCTCACCCCCCTTAAAAGATTTAGATGCACTATTGTAAAGTGGCTGTTCCACTAGATGTCATAAGGTGAACGCACCAATTTGTAAGTCGCTCTGGATAAGAGCGTCTGCTAAATGACTTAAATGTAAATGTAATGTAAATGTTTCTTCCAGATGTGATGCTGCCACCACCATGCTTCACTGTAGGGATGGTGCCACCACCATGCTTCACTGTAGGGATGGTGTCAGGTTTCTTCCAGACATGATGCTTGGCATTCAGGACAAAGAGTTCAACCTTGGCTTCATCAGACCAGAGAATCTTGTTTATCATGGTCAGAGTCATTTGGGTACCTTTTGGCAAACTCCAAGTGGGCTGTCGAGCTTTTGTACTGAAGAGTGGTTCCGTCTGGTCACTCTACCATAAAGGCCTGATTGGTGGAGTGCTGCACAGATGGTCGTTCTTCTGGAAGGTTCTCCCATCTCCACAGAGGAACTCTGGAGCTCTGTCAGAGTGACCATCGGGTTCTTGGTCACCTCCCTGAACAAGGCCCTCTTCCCCCAAATGCTCAGTTTGGCCGGGCGGCCAGCTCTAGGAAGAGTCTTGGTGGTTTCAAACTTCTTCCATTTAAGAATGATGGAGGCCACTGTGTTCTTGGGGACCTTCAATGCTGCAGAAATGTTTTGGTACCCTTTCCCAGATCTGTGCCGCGACACAATACTGTCTCCGAGCTCTACGGACAATTCCTTCGACCTCATGACTTGGTTTTTGCACTGCCAACTGTGGGACCTTATATAGACAGGTGTGTGCCTTTCCAAATCATGTCCAATCAATTGAATTTACCACAGGTAGACTCCAATCAAGTTGTAGAAATATCTCAAGGATGAATAATGGAAACAGGATGCACCTGAGCTCAAATTCATGTCTCATAGCAAAAGGTCTGAATACTTGTGTAAATAATGTATATCTGTTTTTTATTTTTAATACATTTGCAAACATTTCTAGTAATCTGTTTCCGCTTTATCGTTATGGGGTAGATGAGAAGATGAGGGAAAACAATTATTGAATCCATTTTAGAACAAGGCTGTAACAAAAGAAAATGTAGACAAAGGGAAGGGTTCTGTCTACTCCGCCGTGTGACCTACTTGTTGTGTGTATAAACTCCCATGTACGTGTAACTGGTATAATAAACGTACGTAAATTGTCAAGTCTTTTGTCTGTAATGTCTTTTTCGTTACGCGTCAGAACCCCCAATAAGACCAGCTGTCGTCATTAACTTCGTCTAATTGGGATCCTAATCAAATCTAATTCAATCTATGAGGAAATATAGGTGCTGCTGTAGGTCCTCCTTGGTTGGGGACAGAAGCACCAGATCATCTGCGGACTGTAGACATTTGATTTCAGAGTCCAGTCGGGTGAGGCTGGGTGCTGCAGAATGTTCGAGCTGCATCCCTGTCTCAACCAAGGCCCTGAGGAAAGATATGTTTATTGCCAATTTTGAACTTTCAGCCTACGAGCCAATGTTAAATTGTAGTCCTCTGGGGATTGTAAATCTTTACTATGGCTATAAACCATGACTGCACCCCCCCCCCCCCCCCCCCTATGAGATTATAATCAGCCAGGATACAGTACAAAACACAAACGCAGACAGGCGTTAGGCTAGGCCTAGCATCTGGCTATGTAAAAGGAGTGAGGAGAGAGAGATGTTTTATTGTCCCATACAGCGGCTGCAGTGAGACTGTGAATCATGAATGATGTCCTGCAGCAGCGTGGTACTGAGGTTAATAGGTTACTACACCGCTTTTGAAGCAGACAGGAGAGAGACACATTTTAGCTGGCTTTTAAAAAAAAAACGAAGCTAGTAAAATCCTAAATGCACAGCCGAACAGAACACTTTCACAGCGTAATTACGTCAATGCGTAACGGCCATTTAAAACAAAACAAAAATATACCATCAGACAAGACACACATGTTGGAGAAAATATATAGCCTAGAAGTAATAAAAACGATGGAACATATTAACATAACACATATATTTCTCTGGAGGCTTGGTGTACTCAACAGAGAAGGGAATACAATATGTCTGTGTTCAACAGAGACATCATAGATAACCCCAGTATTAACGATGGAGTACACACAGGCTGTGTATAAAAAGGGTAATTGAAAAGCATGGAACATCCACATCAGAAGAATCTAAGCAACATTGAAAAACGGGAATAGAACCCTGCCGGGCTCATAAATACATCACAAAGCAGCCAGCTGTTAGCGCTGTAGACAGGGGCTGGGAGAGGCCCCCAGGCAGAGCTGAAGGCTGAGATGGTGGGAATGACAGATTAACTAGAAAGATTTAGAGAGGGGGTGGGGGGGGGTGAGAGAGGGAGAGAGAGATAAAGAAAGAGAGAGAGAGAGAGAGACAAAGAAAGAGAGAGAGAGAGAGTGATAGAGACAAAGAAAGAAAGAGAGAGAGAGAGAGAGTGAGTGATAGAGACAAAGAAAGAAAGAGAGCGAGAGAGAAAGAGAGAGAGAGAGAGAGAGAGAGAGAGAGAGAGAGGGAGTGATAGAGACAAAGAAAGAAAGAGAGAGAGAGAGAGAGAGAGAGTGAGTGATAGAGACAAAGAAAGAAAGAGAGCGAGAGAGAGAGAGAAAGAGAGAGAGAGAGAGATAGAGACAAAGAGAGAGAGGGAGTGTGAGTGGTAGAGACAAAGACAGAGAGAGAGCGAGAGAGAAAGAGAGAGAGAGAGAGATAGAGACTAAGAGAGAGAGGGAGTGTGAGTGGTAGAGACAAAGAAAGAGAGAGCGAGGAGAGCAATAGATAGACAAAGAAATAGAGAAAGTGAGATATAGATAGAAAGAGAACCCCTGAGTCATCACTCAGAGAATAGAGGTTTATCATCAACATCACCTCACACAATAGACTCCTTCCTTCTCCTCATCAACATCACCTCACACAATAGACTCCTTCCCTCTCCTCATCAACATCACCTCACACAATAGACTCCTTCCTTCTCCTCATCAACATCACCTCACACAATAGACTCCTTCCTTCTTCTCATCAACATCACCTCACACAATAGACTCCTTCCTTCTCCTCATCAACATCACCTCACACAATAGACTCCTTCCTTCTCCCCTCACACCTCCTGTATAATGAGCTGCTATTATGGGAAGTTTGGGGTTGGGGGCTATAATGTTCCTTTCCACCCCTCCCCCACCCAATTAATGTCCCTTTCCACCTCCTCCATTAAAGTCCCTTTTGAACCCCCTCTATTAACCCCCCCTCCCCCTCCATTAATGTTCCCTTTCACCCCCTCTATTAAATCCCCCTCCTCCTCCATTAATGTTCCCTTTCACCCCCCTCTATTAAACCCCCTCCCCCGCCATTAATGTTCCCTTTCACCCCCTCTATTAAATCCCCCCTCCTCCTCCATTAATGTTCCCTTTCACCCCCCTCTATTAAACCCCCTCCCCCTCCATTAATGTTCCCTTTCACCCCCCTCTATTAAATCCCCCTCCTCCATTAATGTTCCCTTTCACCCCCTCTATTAAACCCCCCGCCCCCTCCATTAATGTTCCCTTTCACCCCCTCAATTAAATCCCCCTCCTCCATTAATGCTCCCTTTCACCCCCTCTATTAAACCCCCCCGCCCCTCCATTAATGTTCCCTTTCACCCCCTCAATTAAATCCCCCTCCTCCTCCATTAATGTTCCCTTTCACCCCCTCTATTAAATCCCCCCTCCTCCATTAATGTCTTCCCCTCCCATTAATCTCCTGTTTCATCTGGGATCAGGTAAAGGTCCATTGAGTGGCTGCTGTGTTCAATCAGTCTACACAGGCCAGACTAATGTCTAACCGCTGGAACACTGAGCCCCACGCTGGGCTATTCATTAACACACCATGCTGTGGGAGCACACACACACACACACACACACACACACACACACACACACACACACACACACACACACACACACACGACTGGAAATGGTGAAGAGAAAAAGAGACACACACACGGCTGCCCGCTCTGCACCGCATGTAACTAGAGAATAAATTGTCATATTGAAGACAGACCCTCCCAGCTGAACAATACTCAGCCCCCTCCCATCTTGAAGACAGACCCTTCCAGCTGAACAATACTCAGGGCCCACCCCCTCCCATCTTGAAGACAGACCCTTCCAGCTGAACAATACTCAGGGCCCAACCCCCTCCCATCTTGAAGACAGACCCTCCCAGCTGAACAATACTCAGCCCCCCCTCCCATCTTGAAGACAGAGACCCTTCCAGCTGAACAATACTCAGGGCCCAACCCCCTCCCATCTTGAAGACAGACCCTCCCAGCTGAACAATACTCAGCCCCCCTCCCATCTTGAAGACAGACCCTCCCAGCTGAACAATACTCAGGGCCCAACCCCCTCCCATCTTGAAGGCATACCCTTCCAGCTGAACAATACTCAGGGCCCACCCCCTCCCATCTTGAAGACAGACCCTTCCAGCTGAACAATACTCAGGGCCCAACCCCCTCCCATCTTGAAGACAGACCCTCCCAGCTGAACAATACTCAGCCCCCCTCCCATCTTGAAGACAGAGACCCTTCCAGCTGAACAATACTCAGGGCCCAACCCCTCCCATCTTGAAGACAGACCCTCCCAGCTGAACAATACTCAGCCCCCTCCCATCTTGAAGACAGACCCTCCCAGCTGAACAATACTCAGGGCCCAACCCCCTCCCATCTTGAAGACATACCCTTCCAGCTGAACAATACTCAGGGCCCACCCCCTCCCATCTTGAAGACAGACCCTTCCAGCTGAACAATACTCAGGGCCCAACCCCCTCCCATCTTGAAGACAGACCCTCCTATCTGAACAATACTCAGGGCCCCCCATCTTGAAGACAGACCCTCCCAGCTGAACAATACTCAGGGCCCAACCCCCTCCCATCTTGAAGACAGACCCTCCTATCTGAACAATACTCAGGGCCCACCCCCTCCCATCTTGAAGACAGACCCTTCCAGCTGAACAATACTCAGGGCCCAACCCCCTCCCATCTTGATGACAGACCCTCCTATCTGAACAATACTCAGGGCCCCCCATCTTGAAGACAGACCCTTCCAGCTGAACAATACTCAGGGCCCAACCCCCTCTCATCTTGAAGACATACCCTTCCAGCTGAACAATACTCAGGGCCCAACCCCCTCCCATCTTGAAGACAGACCCTCCCAGCTGAACAATACTCAGGGCCCAACCCCCTCCCATCTTGAAGACAGACCCTCCCAGCTGAACAATACTCAGGGCCCAACCCCCTCCCATCTTGAAGACAGACCCTCCCAGCTGAACAATACTCAGGGCCCACCCCCCCCATCTTGAAGACAGACCCTTCCAGCTGAACAATACTCAGGGCCCACCCCCTCCCATCTTGAAGACAGACCCTCCTAGCTGAACAATACTCAGGGCCCAACCCCCTCCCATCTTGAAGACAGACCCTCCCAGCTGAACAATACTCAGCCCCCCTCCCATCTTGAAGACAGACCCTTCCAGCTGAACAATACTCAGGGCCCACCCCCCCTCCCATCTTGAAGACAGACCCTCCTAGCTGAACAATACTCAGGGCCCAACCCCCCTCCCATCTTACATTTACATTTACATTTAAGTCATTTAGCAGACGCTCTTATCCAGAGCGACTTACAAATTGGTGCTTTCACCTTATGACATCCAGTGGAACAGCCACTTTACAATAGTGCATCTAGGTCTTTTAAGGGGGGTGAGAAGGATTACTTTATCCTATCCTAGGTATTCCTTAAAGAGGTGGGGTTTCAGGTGTCTCCGGAAGGTGGTGATTGACTCCGCTGTCCTGGCGTCGTGAGGAAGTTTGTTCCACCATTGGGGGGCCAGAGCAGCGAACAGTTTTGACTGGGCTGAGCGGGAACTGTACTTCCTCAGTGGTAGGGAGGCGAGCAGGCCAGAGGTGGATGAACGCAGTGCCCTTGTTTGGGTGTAGGGCCTGATCAGAGCCTGGAGGTACGGAGGTGCCGTTCCCCTCACAGCTCCGTAGGCAAGCGCCATGGTCTTGTAGCGGATGCGAGCTTCAACTGGAAGCCAGTGGAGAGAGCGGAGGAGCGGGGTGACGTGAGAGAACTTGGGAAGGTTGAACACCAGACGGGCTGCGGCGTTCTGGATGAGTTGTAGGGGTTTAATGGCACAGGCAGGGAGCCCAGCCAACAGCGAGTTGCAGTAATCCAGACGGGAGATGACAAGTGCCTGGATTAGGACCTGCGCCGCTTCCTGTGTGAGGCAGGGTCGTACTCTGCGGATGTTGTAGAGCATGAACCTACAGGAACGGGCCACCGCCTTGATGTTATTTGAGAACGACAGGGTGTTGTCCAGGATCACGCCAAGGTTCTTAGCGCTCTGGGACGAGGACACAATGGAGTTGTCAACCGTGATGGCGAGATCATGGAACGGGCAGTCCTTCCCGGGAGGAAGAGCAGCTCCGTCTTGCCGAGGTTCAGCTTGAGGTGGTGATCCGTCATCCACACTGATATGTCTGCCAGACATGCAGAGATGCGATTCGCCACCTGGTCATCAGAAGGGGAAAGGAGAAGATTAATTGTGTGTCGTCTGCATAGCAATGATAGGAGAGACCATGTGAGGTTATGACAGAGCCAAGTGACTTGGTGTATAGCGAGAATAGGAGAGGGCCTAGAACAGAGCCCTGGGGGACACCAGTGGTGAGAGCACGTGGTGAGGAGACGGATTCTCGCCACGCCACCTGGTAGGAGCGACCTGTCAGGTAGGACGCAATCCAAGCGTGGGCCGCGCCGGAGATGCCCAACTCGGAGAGGGTGGAGAGGAGGATCTGATGGTTCACAGTATCGAAGGCAGCCGATAGGTCTAGAAGGATGAGAGCAGAGGAGAGAGAGTTAGCTTTAGCAGTGCGGAGCGCCTCCGTGATACAGAGAAGAGCAGTCTCAGTTGAATGACTAGTCTTGAAACCTGACTGATTTGGATCAAGAAGGTCATTCTGAGAGAGATAGCGGAGAGCTGGCCAAGGACGGCACATTCAAGAGTTTTGGAGAGAAAAGAAAGAAGGGATACTGGTCTGTAGTTGTTGACATCGGAGGGATCGAGTGTAGGTTTTTTCAGAAGGGGTGCAACTCTCGCTCTCTTGAAGACGGGAGGGACGTAGCCAGCGGTCAGGGATGAGTTGATGAGCGAGGTGAGGTAAGGGGAGAAGGTCACCGGAGATGGTCTGGAGAAGAGAGGAGGGGATAGGGTCAAGCGGGCAGGTTGTTGGGCGGCCGGCCGTCACAAGACGCAAGATGTCATCTGGAGAGAGAGGGGAGAAAGAGGTCAGAGCACAGGGTAGGGCAGTGTGAGCAGAACCAGCGGTGTCGTTTGACTTAGCAAACGAGGATCGGATGTCGTCGACCTTCTTTTCAAAATGGTTGACGAAGTCATCTGCAGAGAGGGAGGAGGGGGGGGAGGGGGAGGAGGATTCAAGAGGGAGGAGAAGGTGGCAAAGAGCTTCCTAGGGTTAGAGGCAGATGCTTGGAATTTAGAGTGGTAGAAAGTGGCTTTAGCAGCAGAGACAGAGGAGGAAAATGTAGAGAGGAGGGAGTGAAAGGATGCCAGGTCCGCAGGGAGGCGAGTTTTCCTCCATTTCCGCTCGGCTGCCCGGAGCCCTGTTCTGTGAGCTCGCAATGAGTCGTCGAGCCACGGAGCGGGAGGGGAGGACCGAGCCGGCCTGGAGGATAGGGGACATAGAGAGTCAAAGGATGCAGAAAGGGAGGAGAGGAGGGTTGAGGAGGCAGAATCAGGAGATAGGTTGGAGAAGGTTTGAGCAGAGGGAAGAGATGATAGGATGGAAGAGGAGAGAGTAGCGGGGAGAGAGAGCGAAGGTTGGGACGGCGCGATACCATCCGAGTAGGGGCAGTGTGGGAAGTGTTGGATGAGAGCGAGAGGAAAAGGATACAAGGTAGTGGTCGGAGACTTGGAGGAGTTGCAATGAAGTTAGTGGAGGAACAGCATCTAGTAAAGATGAGGTCGAGCGTATTGCCTGCCTTGTGAGTAGGGGGAAGGTGAGAGGGTGAGGTCAAAGAGAGAGGAGTGGAAAGAAGGAGGCAGAGAGGAATGAGTCAAAGGTAGACGTGGGGAGGTTAAAGTCGCCCAGAACTGTGAGAGGTGAGCCGTCCTCAGGAAAGGAGCTTATCAAGGCATCAAGCTCATTGATGAACTCTCCGAGGGAACCTGGAGGGCGATAAATGATAAGGATGTTAAGCTTGAAAGGGCTGGTAACTGTGACAGCATGGAATTCAAAGGAGGCGATAGACAGATGGGTAAGGGAGAAAGAGAGATGACCACTTGGGAGAGATGAGGATCCCGGTGCCACCACCCCGCTGACCAGAAGCTCTCGGGGTGTGCGAGAGCACGTGGGCGGACGAAGAGAGAGCAGTAGGAGTAGCGGTGTTGTCTGTGGTGATCCATGTTTCCGTCAGAGCCAAGAAGTCGAGGACTGGAGGGAGGCATAGGCTGAGATGAACTCTGCCTTGTTGGCCGCAGATCGGCAGTTCCAGAGGCTACCGGAGACCTGGAACTCCACGTGGGTCGTGCGCGCTGGGACCACCAGATTAGGGTGGCCGCGGCCACGCGGTGTGGAGCGTTTGTATGGTCTGTGCAGAGAGGAGAGAACAGGCATAGACAGACACATAGTTGACAGGCTAGAGAAGAGGCTACGCTAATGCAGAGGAGATTGGAATGACAAGTGGACTACACGTCTCGAATGTTCAGAAAGTTAAGCTTACCTAGCAAGAATCTAATTGACTAAAATTATTAAAATGATACAGTACTGCTGTACTTGAAGACAGACCCTCCCAGCTGAACAATACTCAGGGCCCACCCCCCCTCCCATCTTGAAGACAGAGATCCCCCCCCCCCCCAGATGAACAAGACTTGTTCAGCTGGTATTGAGAAGGATAGGCACCATCAGAGGCCAGCACCTCCGTATTCAGAGAAGGATAGGCACCATCAGAGGCCAGCACTGCCGTATTCAGAGAAGGATAGGCACCATCAGAGGCCAGCACTGCCATATTCAGAGAAGGATAGGCACCATCAGAGGCCAGCACTGCCATATTCAGAGAAGGATAGGCACCATCAGAGGCCAGCACCTCCATATTCAGAGAAGGATAGGCACCATCAGAGGCCAGCACCACCATATTCAGAGAAGGATAGGCACCATCAGAGGCCAGCACCACCATATTCAGAGAAGGATAGGCACCATCAGAGGCCAGCACTGCCATATTCAGAGAAGGATAGGCACCATCAGAGGCCAGCACCTCCATATTCAGAGAAGGATAGGCACCATCAGAGTCCAGCACCACCATATTCAGAGAAGGATAGGCACCATCAGAGGCCAGCACCTCCGTATTCAGAGAAGGATAGGCACCATCAGAGGCCAGCACTGCCATATTCAGAGAAGGATAGGCACCGTCAGAGGCCAGCACCTCCGTATTCAGAGAAGGATAGGCACCATCAGAGGCCAGCACTGCCGTATTCAGAGAAAGTGAAAGAGAGCAGAGACCACTGTTTCTCAATAAAAAATGTTGCTTCAACAATACTCCCGACCCCAACAGTACAATGGGATTTTAAATACGCATCCCTTAAACCCTGAGCAGTCTGTTTGCATCAGGCTGGTTGGCAACAGCTAGGCAGTGTTTCATTCTAACCCTGGGCGACTCAAACCCCTACAGAGAGAATAAGTGCTCCTTGTCTATGGTTCAGCTCAACAGATATTTGTGAGGGAGGGGAGAGTGGTCATAGTGGGGTCATAGGGTAGAGGCATGTCGTACTGCACACAGCTAGTCTCCTATTCATCTCAGGGGACTGGCAGGGGCATGTCGTACAGCACACAGCTAGTCTCCTATTCATCTCAGGGGACTGGCAGGGGCATGTCGTACTGCACACAGCTAGTCTCCTATTCATCTCAGGGGACTGGCAGGGGCATGTCGTACTGCACACAGCTAGTCTCCTATTCATCTCAGGGGACTGGCAGGGGCATGTCGTACTGCACACAGCTAGTCTCCTATTCATCTCAGGGGACTGGCAGGGGCATGTCGTACTGCACACAGCTAGTCTCCTATTCTTCTCAGGGGACTGGCAGGGGCATGTCGTACTGCACACAGCTAGTCTCCTATTCATCTCAGGGGACTGGCAGGGGCATGTCGTACAGCACACAGCTAGTCTCCTATTCATCTCAGGGGACTGGCAGGGGCATGTCGTACTGCACACAGCTAGTCTCCTATTCATCCCAGGGGACTCCCATGGCAGACAAATTACTCAACCCTCACTCTACCTCTGATCTTCATTCCCTCCCTATCTCTTCCTCTATCCCTCATTCATTCCCTCCCCATCTCTTCCTCATTCATTCCCTCCCCATCTCTTCCTCTCTTCCTCATTCATTCCCTCCCCATCTCTTCCTCTATCCCTCATTCATTCCCTCCCCATCTCTTCCTCTATCCCTCATTCATTCCCTCCCCATCTCTTCCTCATTCATTCCCTCCCTATCTCTTCCTCTATCCCTCATTCATTCCCTCCCTATCTCTTCCTCTATCCCTCATTCATTCCCTCCCCATCTCTTCCTCTATCCCTCATTCATTCCCTCCCCATCTCTTCCTCATTCATTCCCTCCCTATCTCTTCCTCTATCCCTCATTCATTCCCTCCCTATCTCTTCCTCTATCCCTCATTCATTCCCTCCCCATCTCTTCCTCTATCCCTCATTCATTCCCTCCCCATCTCTTCCTCTATCCCTCATTAATTCCCTCCCTATCTCTTCCTCTATCCCTCATTCATTCCCTCCCCATCTCTTCCTCATTCATTCCCTCCCCATCTCTTCCTCATTCATCCCCTCCCCATCTCTTCCTCTATCCCTCATTCATTCCCTCCCCATCTCTTCCTCTATCCCTCATTCATTCCCTCCCCATCTCTTCCTCTATCCCTCATTCATTCCCTCCCTATCTCTTCCTCATTCATTCCCTCCCCATCTCTTCCTCATTCATTCCCTCCCTATCTCTTCCTCATTCATTCCCTCCCCATCTCTTCCTCTATCCCTCATTCATTCCCTCCCTATCTCTTCCTCTATCCCTCATTCATTCCCTCCCCATCTCTTCCTCATTCATTCCCTCCCTATCTCTTCCTCTATCCCTCATTCATTCCCTCCCCATCTCTTCCTCTATCCCTCATTCATTCCCTCCCCATCTCTTCCTCTATCCCTCATTCATTCCCTCCACATCTCTTCCTCTATCCCTCATTCATTCCCTCCCTATCTCTTCCTCTATCCCTCATTCATTCCCTCCCCATCTCTTCCTCATTCATTCCCTCCCCATCTCTTCCTCATTCATCCCCTCCCCATCTCTTCCTCTATCCCTCATTCATTCCCTCCCCATCTCTTCCTCTATCCCTCATTCATTCCCTCCACATCTCTTCCTCTATCCCTCATTCATTCCCTCCCCATCTCTTCCTCTATCCCTCATTCATTCCCTCCCTATCTCTTCCTCATTCATTCCCTCCCCATCTCTTCCTCATTCATTCCCTCCCTATCTCTTCCTCATTCATTCCCTCCCCATCTCTTCCTCTATCCCTCATTCATTCCCTCCCTATCTCTTCCTCTATCCCTCATTCATTCCCTCCCCATCTCTTCCTCATTCATTCCCTCCCTATCTCTTCCTCTATCCCTCATTCATTCCCTCCCCATCACTTCCTCTATCCCTCATTCATTCCCTCCCTATCTCTTCCTCTATCCCTCATTCATTCCCTCCCCATCTCTTCCTCATTCATTCCCTCCCCATCTCTTCCTCATTCATCCCCTCCCCATCTCTTCCTCTATCCCTCATTCATTCCCTCCCCATCTCTTCCTCTATCCCTCTATCCCTCCCTCCCCATCTCTTCCTCTATCCCTCATTCATTCCCTCCCCATCTCTTCCTCTTTCCCTCATTCATTCCCTCCCCATCTCTTCCTCTATCCCTCATTCATTCCATCCCCATCTCTTCCTCTATCCCTCATTCATTCCCTCCCCATCTCTTCCTCTATCCCTCATTCATTCCCTCCCCATCTCTTCCTCATTCATTCCCTCCCTATCTCTTCCTCTATCCCTCATTCATTCCCTCCCCATCTCTTCCTCATTCATTCCCTCCCTATCTCTTCCTCTATCCCTCATTCAATCCCTCCCCATCTCTTCCTCTATCCCTCATTCATTCCCTCCCCATCTCTTCCTCTATCCCTCATTCATTCCCTCCCTATCTCTTCCTCTATCCCTCATTCATTCCCTCCCCATCTCTTCCTCATTCATTCCCTCCCCATCTCTTCCTCATTCATCCCCTCCCCATCTCTTCCTCTATCCCTCATTCATTCCCTCCCCATCTCTTCCTCTATCCCTCTATCCCTCCCTCCCCATCTCTTCCTCTATCCCTCATTCATTCCCTCCCCATCTCTTCCTCTATCCCTCATTCATTCCCTCCCCATCTCTTCCTCTATCCCTCATTCATTCCCTCCCCCATCTCTTCCTCTATCCCTCATTCATTCCCTCCCTATCTCTTCCTCATTCATTCCCTCCCCATCTCTTCCTCATTCATTCCCTCCCTATCTCTTCCTCATTCATTCCCTCCCCATCTCTTCCTCATTCATCCCTCCCCATCTCTTCCTCTATCCCTCATTCATTCCCTCCCCATCTCTTCCTCTATCCCTCTATCCCTCCCTCCCCATCTCTTCCTCTATCCCTCATTCATTCCCTCCCCATCTCTTCCTCATTCATTCCCTCCCTATCTCTTCCTCTATCCCTCATTCATTCCCTCCCCATCTCTTCCTCATTCATTCCCTCCCTATCTCTTCCTCTATCCCTCATTCATTCCCTCCCCATCACTTCCTCTATCCCTCATTCATTCCCTCCCCATCTCTTCCTCTATCCCTCATTCATTCCCTCCCCATCTCTTCCTCTATCCCTCATTCATTCCTTCCCTATCTCTTCCTCTATCCCTCATTCATTCCCTCCCCATCTCTTCCTCATTCATTCCCTCCCCATCTCTTCCTCATTCATCCCCTCCCCATCTCTTCCTCTATCCCTCATTCATTCCCTCCCCATCTCTTCCTCTATCCCTCATTCATTCCCTCCCCATCTCTTCCTCTATCCCTCATTCATTCCCTCCCTATCTCTTCCTCATTCATTCCCTCCCCATCTCTTCCTCATTCATTCCCTCCCTATCTCTTCCTCATTCATTCCCTCCCCATCTCTTCCTCTATCCCTCATTCATTCCCTCCTATCTCTTCCTCTATCCCTCATTCATTCCCTCCCCATCTCTTCCTCATTCATTCCCTCCCTATCTCTTCCTCTATCCCTCATTCATTCCCTCCCCATCTCTTCCTCATTCATTCCCTCCCCATCTCTTCCTCATTCATCCCCTCCCCATCTCTTCCTCTATCCCTCATTCATTCCCTCCCCATCTCTTCCTCTATCCCTCATTCATTCCCTCCCCATCTCTTCCTCTATCCCTCATTCATTCCATCCCCATCTCTTCCTCTATCCCTCATTCATTCCCTCCCTATCTCTTCCTCTATCCCTCATTCATTCCCTCCCCATCTCTTCCTCATTCATTCCCTCCCCATCTCTTCCTCATTCATCCCCTCCCCATCTCTTCCTCTATCCCTCATTCATTCCCTCCCCATCTCTTCCTCTATCCCTCTATCCCTCCCTCCCCATCTCTTCCTCTATCCCTCATTCATTCCCTCCCCATCTCTTCCTCTATCCCTCATTCATTCCCTCCCCATCTCTTCCTCTATCCCTCTATCCCTCCCTCCCCATCTCTTCCTCTATCCCTCATTCATTCCCTCCCCATCTCTTCCTCTATCCCTCATTCATTCCCCCCCCATCTCTTCCTCTATCCCTCATTCATTCCCTCCCCATCTCTTCCTCTATCCCTCATTCATTCCCTCCCCATCTCTTCCTCATTCATTCCCTCCCCATCTCTTCCTCATTCATTCATTCCCTCCCTATCTCTTCCTCTATGCCTCATTCATTCCCTCCCCATCTCTTCCTCATTCATTCCCTCCCTATCTCTTCCTCTATCCCTCATTCATTCCCTCCCCATCTCTTCCTCTATCCCTCATTCATTCCCTCCCCATCTCTTCCTCTATCCCTCATTCATTCCCTCCCCATCTCTTCCTCTATCCCTCATTCATTCCCTCCCTATCTCTTCCTCTATCCCTCATTCATTCCCTCCCCATCTCTTCCTCATTCATCCCCTCCCCATCTCTTCCTCTATCCCTCATTCATTCCCTCCCCATGTCTTCCTCTATCCCTCTATCCCTCCCTCCCCATCTCTTCCTCTATCCCTCATTCATTCCCTCCCCATCTCTTCCTCTATCCCTCATTCATTCCCTCCCCATCTCTTCCTCTATCCCTCATTCATTCCCTCCCCATCTCTTCCTCTATCCCTCATTCATTCCCTCCCTATCTCTTCCTCATTCATTCCCTCCCCATCTCTTCCTCATTCATTCCCTCCCTATCTCTTCCTCATTCATTCCCTCCCCATCTCTTCCTCATTCATCCCCTCCCCATCTCTTCCTCTATCCCTCATTCATTCCCTCCCCATCTCTTCCTCTATCCCTCTATCCCTCCCTCCCCATCTCTTCCTCTATCCCTCATTCATTCCCTCCCCATCTCTTCCTCATTCATTCCCTCCCTATCTCTTCCTCTATCCCTCATTCATTCCCTCCCCATCTCTTCCTCATTCATTCCCTCCCTATCTCTTCCTCTATCCCTCATTCATTCCCTCCCCATCTCTTCCTCTATCCCTCATTCATTCCCTCCCCATCTCTTCCTCTATCCCTCATTCATTCCCTCCCCATCTCTTCCTCTATCCCTCATTCATTCCCTCCCTATCTCTTCCTCTATCCCTCATTCATTCCCTCCCCATCTCTTCCTCATTCATTCCCTCCCCATCTCTTCCTCATTCATCCCCTCCCCATCTCTTCCTCTATCCCTCATTCATTCCCTCCCCATCTCTTCCTCTATCCCTCATTCATTCCCTCCCCATCTCTTCCTCTATCCCTCATTCATTCCCTCCCTATCTCTTCCTCATTCATTCCCTCCCCATCTCTTCCTCATTCATTCCCTCCCTATCTCTTCCTCATTCATTCCCTCCCCATCTCTTCCTCTATCCCTCATTCATTCCCTCCCTATCTCTTCCTCTATCCCTCATTCATTCCCTCCCCATCTCTTCCTCATTCATTCCCTCCCTATCTCTTCCTCTATCCCTCATTCATTCCCTCCCCATCTCTTCCTCATTCATGCCCTCCCTATCTCTTCCTCTATCCCTCATTCATTCCCTCCCCATCTCTTCCTCTATCCCTCATTCATTCCCTCCCTATCTCTTCCTCATTCATTCCCTCCCTATCTCTTCCTCATTCATTCCCTCCCTATCTCTTCCTCATTTATTCCCTCCCTATCTCTTCCTCAATCATTCCCTCCCCATCTCTTCCTCTATCCCTCATTCATTCCCTCCCCATCTCTTCCTCTATCCCTCATTCATTCCCTCCCCATCTCTTCCTCTATCCCTCATTCATTCCCTCCCCATCTCTTCCTCATTAATTCCCTCCCCATCTCTTCCTCTATTCCTCATTCATTCCCTCCCCATCTCTTCCTCATTCATTCCCTCCCCATCTCTTCCTCATTCATTCCCTCCCCATCTCTTCCTCATTCATTCCCTCCCCATCTATCCCTCATTCATTCCCTCCCCATCTCTTCCTCTATCCCTCATTCATTCCCTCCCCATCTCTTCCTCTATCCCTCATTCATTCCCTCCCCATCTCTTCCTCTATCCCTCATTCATTCCCTCCCCATCTCTTCCTCTATCGCTCATTCATTCCCTCCCCATCTCTTCCTCTATCCCTCATTCATTCCCTCCCCATCTCTTCCTCTATCCCTCATTCATTCCCTCCCCATCTCTTTCTCTATCCCTCTATCCCTCCCTCCCCATCTCTTCCTCTATCCCTCAGTCATTCCCTCCCCATCTCTTCCTCATTCATTCCCTCCCCATCTCTTCCTCTATCCCTCATTCATTCCCTCCCCATCTCTTCCTCATTCATTCCCTCCCTATCTCTTCCTCATTCATTCCCTCCCCATCTCTTTCTCTATCCCTCTCTCCCTATATCTTCCTCATTCATTCCCTCCCTATCTCTTCCTCATTCATTCCCTCCCCATCTCTTTCTCTATGCCTCTATCCCTCCCTCCCCATCTCTTCCTCATTCATTCCCTCCCTATCTCTTCCTCATTCATTCCCTCCCCATCTCTTCCTCTATCACTCATTCATTCCCTCCCCATCTCTTCCTCTATCCCTCATTCATTCCCTCCCCATCTCTTCCTCTATCCCTCATTCATTCCCTCCCCATCTCTTCATCTATCCCTCATTCATTCCCTCCCCATCTCTTCCTCTATCCCTCATTCATTCCCTCCCCATCTCTTCCTCTATCCCTCATTCATTCCCTCCCTATCTCTTCCTCATTCATTCCCTCCCCATCTCTTCCTCTATCCCTCATTCATTCCCTCCCCATCTCTTCCTCTATCCCTCATTCATTCCCTCCCCATCTCTTCCTCTATCCCTCATTCATTCCCTCCCCATCTCTTCCTCTATCCCTCATTCATTCCCTCCCCATCTCTTCCTCATTCATTCCCTCCCCATCTCTTCCTCTATTCCTCATTCATTCCCTCCCCATCTCTTCCTCTATCCCTCATGAATTCCCTCCCCATCTCTTCCTCATGAATTCCCTCCCCATCTCTTCCTCATTCATTCCCTCCCCATCTCTTCCTCATTCATTCCCTCCCCATCTCTTCCTCATTCATTCCCTCCCCATCTATCCCTCATTCATTCCCTCCCCATCTCTTCCTCTATCATTCCCTCCCCATCTCTTCCTCTATCCCTCATTCATTCCCTCCCCATCTCTTCCTCTATCCCTCATTCATTCCCTCCCCATCTCTTCCTCTATCCCTCATTCATTCCCTCCCCATCTCTTTCTCTATCCCTCTATCCCTCCCTCCCCATCTCTTCCTCTATCCCTCAGTCATTCCCTCCCCATCTCTTCCTCATTCATTCCCTCCCCATCTCTTCCTCTATCCCTCATTCATTCCCTCCCCATCTCTTCCTCATTCATTCCCTCCCTATCTCTTCCTCATTCATTCCCTCCCCATCTCTTTCTCTATCCCTCTCTCCCTATATCTTCCTCATTCATTCCCTCCCTATCTCTTCCTCATTCATTCCCTCCCCATCTCTTTCTCTATGCCTCTATCCCTCCCTCCCCATCTCTTCCTCATTCATTCCCTCCCTATCTCTTCCTCATTCATTCCCTCCCCATCTCTTCCTCTATCACTCATTCATTCCCTCCCCATCTCTTCCTCTATCCCTCATTCATTCCCTCCCCATCTCTTCCTCTATCCCTCATTCATTCCCTCCCCATCTCTTCATCTATCCCTCATTCATTCCCTCCCCATCTCTTCCTCTATCCCTCATTCATTCCCTCCCCATCTCTTCCTCTATCCCTCATTCATTCCCTCCCTATCTCTTCCTCATTCATTCCCTCCCCATCTCTTCCTCTATCCCTCATTCATTCCCTCCCCATCTCTTCCTCTATCCCTCATTCATTCCCTCCCCATCTCTTCCTCTATCCCTCATTCATTCCCTCCCCATCTCTTCCTCTATCCCTCATTCATTCCCTCCCCATCTCTTCCTCATTCATTCCCTCCCCATCTCTTCCTCTATTCCTCATTCATTCCCTCCCCATCTCTTCCTCTATCCCTCATTAATTCCCTCCCCATCTCTTCCTCATTCATTCCCTCCCCATCTCTTCCTCATTCATTCCCTCCCCATCTCTTCCTCATTCATTCCCTCCCCATCTCTTCCTCATTCATTCCCTCCCCATCTATCCCTCATTCATTCCCTCCCCATCTCTTCCTCTATCATTCCCTCCCCATCTCTTCCTCTATCCCTCATTCATTCCCTCCCCATCTCTTCCTCTATCCCTCATTCATTCCCTCCCCATCTCTTCCTCTATCCCTCATTAATTCCCTCCCCATCTCTTCCTCTATCCCTCATTCATTCCCTCCCCATCTCTTCCTCTATCCCTCATTCATTCCCTCCCCATCTCTTCCTCATTCATTCCCTCCCCATCTCTTCCTCTATTCCTCATTCATTCCCTCCCCATCTCTTCCTCTATCCCTCATTCATTCCCTCCCCATCTCTTCCTCATTCATTCCCTCCCCATCTCTTCCTCATTCATTCCCTCCCCATCTCTTCCTCATTCATTCCCTCCCCATCTATCCCTCATTCATTCCCTCCCCATCTCTTCCTCTATCCCTCATTCATTCCCTCCCCATCTCTTTCTCTATCCCTCTATCCCTCCCTCCCCATCTCTTCCTCTATCCCTCAGTCATTCCCTCCCCATCTCTTCCTCATTCATTCCCTCCCCATCTCTTCCTCTATCCCTCATTCATTCCCTCCCCATTTCTTCCTCATTCATTCCCTCTCTATCTCTTCCTCATTCATTCCCTCCCCATCTCTTTCTCTATCCCTCTATCCCTCCCTCCCCATCTCTTCCTCTATCCCTCATTCATTCCCTCCCCATCTCTTCCTCTATCCCTCATTCATTCCCTCCCCATCTCTTCCTCATTCATTCCCTCCCCATCTCTTCCTCTATTCCTCATTCATTCCCTCCCCATCTCTTCCTCTATCCCTCATTCATTCCCTCCCCATCTCTTCCTCATTCATTCCCTCCCCATCTCTTCCTCTATCCCTCATTCATTCCCTCCCCATCTCTTCCTCTATCCCTCATTCATTCCCTCCCCATCTCTTCCTCTATCCCTCATTAATTCCCTCCCCATCTCTTCCTCTATCCCTCATTCATTCCCTCCCCATCTCTTCCTCTATCCCTCATTCATTCCCTCCCCATCTCTTCCTCATTCATTCCCTCCCCATCTCTTCCTCTATTCCTCATTCATTCCCTCCCCATCTCTTCCTCTATCCCTCATTCATTCCCTCCCCATCTCTTCCTCATTCATTCCCTCCCCATCTCTTCCTCATTCATTCCCTCCCCATCTCTTCCTCATTCATTCCCTCCCCATCTATCCCTCATTCATTCCCTCCCCATCTCTTCCTCTATCCCTCATTCATTCCCTCCCCATCTCTTTCTCTATCCCTCTATCCCTCCCTCCCCATCTCTTCCTCTATCCCTCAGTCATTCCCTCCCCATCTCTTCCTCATTCATTCCCTCCCCATCTCTTCCTCTATCCCTCATTCATTCCCTCCCCATCTCTTCCTCATTCATTCCCTCCCTATCTCTTCCTCATTCATTCCCTCCCCATCTCTTTCTCTATCCCTCTATCCCTCCCTCCCTATCTCTTCCTCATTCATTCCCCCCCTATCTCTTCCTCATTCATTCCCTCCCCATCTCTTTCTCTATGCCTCTATCCCTCCCTCCCCATCTCTTCCTCATTCATTCCCTCACTATCTCTTCCTCATTCATTCCCTCCCCATCTCTTCCTCTATCCCTCATTCATTCCCTCCCCATCTCTTCCTCTATCCCTCATTCATTCCCTCCCCATCTCTTCCTCTATCCCTCATTCATTCCCTCCCCATCTCTTCCTCTATCCCTCATTCATTCCCTCCCCATCTCTTCCTCTATCCCTCATTCATTCCCTCCCCATCTCTTCCTCTATCCCTCATTCATTCCCTCCCCATCTCTTCCTCTATCCCTCATTCATTCCCTCCCTATCTCTTCCTCATTCATTCCCTCCCCATCTCTTCCTCTATCCCTCATTCATTCCCTCCCCATCTCCTTCTCTATCCCTCATTCATTCCCTCCCCATCTCTTCCTCTATCCCTCATTCATTCCCTCCCCATCTCTTCCTCATTCATTCCCTCCCCATCTCTTCCTCTATCCTCATTCATTCCCTCCCCATCTCTTCCTCTATCCCTCATTCATTCCCTCCCCATCT
Source organism: Oncorhynchus nerka (assembly GCF_034236695.1). Taxonomy (NCBI): domain Eukaryota; kingdom Metazoa; phylum Chordata; class Actinopteri; order Salmoniformes; family Salmonidae; genus Oncorhynchus; species Oncorhynchus nerka. The sequence continues at coordinate 94,341,628 of NC_088405.1, read as the reverse complement.
CTTCCTCTATCCATCATTCATTCCCTCCCCATCTCTTCCTCTATCCCTCATTCATTCCCTCCCCATCTCTTCCTCTATCCCTCATTCATTCCTTCCCCATCTCTTTCTCATTCATTCCCTCCCCATCTCTTCCTCATTCATTCCCTCCCCATCTCTTCCTCTATCCCTCATTCATTCCCTCCCTATCTCTTCCTCTATCCCTCATTCATTCCCTCCCCATCTCTTCCTCTATCCCTCATTCATTCCCTCCCCATCTCTTCCTCTATCCCTCATTCATTCCCTCCCCATCTCTTCCTCTATCCCTCATTCATTCCCTCCCCATCTCTTCCTCTATCCCTCATTCATTCCCTCCCCATCTCTTTCTCATTCATTCCCTCCCTTCATCTCTTTCTCATTCATTCCCTCCCCATCTCTTCCTCTATCCCTCATTCATTCCCTCATCTCTTCCTCTATCCTCATTCATTCCCTCCCCATCTCTTCCTCTATCCCTCATTCATTCCCTCCCCATCTCTTCCTCTATCCCTCATTCATTCCCTCCCCATCTCTTCCTCTATCCCTCATTCATTCCCTCCCCATCTCTTTCTCATTCATTCCCTCCCCATCTCTTCCTCTATCCCTCATTCATTCCCTCCCCATCTCTTCCTCTATCCCTCATTCATTCCCTCCCCATCTCTTCCTCTATCCCTCATTCATTCCCTCCCCATCTCTTCCTCTATCCCTCATTCATTCCCTCCCCATCTCTTCCTCTATCCCTCATTCATTCCCTCCCCATCTCTTCCTCTATCCCTCATTCATTCCCTCCCCATCTCTTCCTCTATCCCTCATTCATTCCCTCCCTATCTCTTCCTCATTCATTCCCTCCCCATCTCTTCCTCTATCCCTCATTCATTCCCTCCCCATCTCCTTCTCTATCCCTCATTCATTCCCTCCCCATCTCTTCCTCTATCCCTCATTCATTCCCTCCCCATCTCTTCCTCATACATTCCCTCCCCATCTCTTCCTCTATCCTCATTCATTCCCTCCCCATCTCTTCCTCTATCCATTTACATTTACATTTAAGTCATTTAGCAGACGCTCTTATCCAGAGCGACTTACAAATTGGTGCTTTCACCTTATGACATCCAGTGGAACAGCCACTTTACAATAGTGCATCTAGGTCTTTTAAGGGGGGGGAGAAGGATTACTTTATCCTATCCTAGGTATTCCTTAAAGAGGTGGGGTTTCAGGTGTCTCCGGAAGGTGGTGATTGACTCCGCTGTCCTGGCGTCGTGAGGGAGTTTGTTCCACCATTGGGGGGCCAGAGCAGCGAACAGTTTTGACTGGGCTGAGCGGGAACTGTACTTCCTCAGTGGTAGGGAGGCGAGCAGGCCAGAGGTGGATGAACGCAGTGCCCTTGTTTGGGTGTAGGGCCTGATCAGAGCCTGGAGGTAGTGAGGTGCCGTTCCCCTCACAGCTCCGTAGGCAAGCACCATGGTCTTGTCCCTCATTCATTCCCTCCCCATCTCTTCCTCTATCCCTCATTCATTCCCTCCCCATCTCTTCCTCTATCCCTCATTCATTCCTTCCCCATCTCTTTCTCATTCATTCCCTCCCCATCTCTTCCTCATTCATTCCCTCCCCATCTCTTCCTCTATCCCTCATTCATTCCCTCCCCATCTCTTCCTCTATCCCTCATTCATTCCCTCCCCATCTCTTCCTCATTCATTCCCTCCCCATATTTTCCTCATTCATTCCCTCCCCATCTCTTCCTCTATCCCTCATTCATTCCCTCCCCATCTCTTCCTCTATCCCTTATTCATTCCCTCCCCATCTCTTCCTCTATCCCTCATTCATTCCCTCCCCATCTCTTCCTCTATCCCTCATTCATTCCCTCCCCATCTCTTCCTCATTCATTCCCTCCCCATCTCTTCCTCTATCCCTCATTCATTCCCTCCCCATCTCTTCCTCTATCCCTTATTCATTCCCTCCCCATCTCATCCTCTATCCCTCATTCATTCCCTCCCTATCTCTTCCTCTATCCCTTATTCATTCCCTCCCCATCTCTTCCTCTATCCCTTATTCATTCCCTCCCCATCTCTTCCTCTATCCCTCATTCACTCCCTCCCCATCTCTTCCTCATTCATTCCCTCCCCAGCCCTCCTCAATCCCTCATTCATTCCCTCCCCATCTCTTCCTCTATCCCTCATTCATTCCCTCCCTATCTCTTCCTCTATCCCTCATTCATTCCCTCCCCATCTCTTCCTCTATCCCTCATTCATTCCCTCCCCATCTCTTCCTCATTCATTCCCTCCCCATCTCTTCCTCTATCCCTCATTCATTCCCTCCCCATCTCTTCCTCTATCACTTATTCATTCCCTCCCCATCTCTTCCTCTATCCCTCATTCATTCCCTCCCCATCTCTTCATCTATCCCTCATTCATTCCCTCCCCATCTCTTCCTCATTCATTCCCTCCCCATCTCTTCCTCTATCCCTCATTCATTCCCTCCCCATCTCTTCCTCTATCCCTTATTCATTCCCTCCCCATCTCTTCCTCTATCCCTCATTCATTCCCTCCCTATCTCTTCCTCTATCCCTTATTCATTCCCTCCCCATCTCTTCCTCTATCCCTTATTCATTCCCTCCCCATCTCTTCCTCTATCCCTCATTCATTCCCTCCCCATCTCTTCCTCTATCCCTCATTCATTCCCTCCCCATCTCTTCCTCATTCAATCCCTCCCCAGCTCTTCCTCTATCCCTCATTCATTCCCTCCCCATCTCTTCCTCTATCCCTCATTCATTCCCTCCCTATCTCTTCCTCTATCCCTCATTCATTCCCTCCCTATCTCTTCCTCTATCCCTCATTCATTCCCTCCCTATCTCTTCCTATATCCCTCATTCATTCCCTCCCTATCTCTTCCTCTATCCTCATTCATTCCCTCCCTATCTCTTCCTCTATCCCTCATTCATTCCCTCCCTATCTCTTCCTCTATCCCTCATTCATTCCCTCCCTATCTCTTCCTCTATCCCTCATTCATTCCCTCCCTATCTCTTCCTCTATCCCTCATTCATTCCCTCCCTATCTCTTCCTCTATCCCTCATTCATTCACTCCCTAACTCTTCCTCTATCCCTCATTCATTCCCTCCCCATCTCTTCCTCTATCCCTCATTCATTCCCTCCCCATCTCTTCCTCATTCATTCCCTCCCCATCTCTTCCTCATTCATTCCCTCCCTATCTCTTCCTCTATCCCTCATTCATTCTCTCACTTTCTTCCTCTATCCTGCATTCCCTCTATCCCTCATTCCCTCTATCCCTCATTCCCTCGTTCCCTTGCTATCTCTTCTTCTATCCCTCATTCCCTATCTCCGAGCCTCTGTCCAGCTCTCCTTCCCTGCCTCCATCCCACCTTCATTCCCTCTCTGCCTCCATTACTTTCTCCCTTCCTTTCTGCCTCCCATCCAACCCTCCTTTCCTCTTTGTCCTTCAATCTCTCCATCTCCGTGTCTCCATCCCTCTCGCTCAGGTCAGGGTTATACATCTGTCTGTCTGGTTCATGGTACCCTACTAAAGCGTCTCCAGTTCATTTCCCTGTGGTGGTGACTGAGGCTGCTGTAATCAGGAAGCGTTGTTTTGCTGTAAGCCACCCAATAAATCTCTCCACATATACAAATCTATGTAATTTCCTTCTAGTACGGTTAGTTCAATAAAAACACTATCAGTAATTCATGCCTATATTGAAGAAAAACAGATATTTACTGATAATAATTTCCTCTCATGTGTTTTAGCAGCTGCTGCCAACTCTCAAATCCAATACAAATTATCTCCTTATCTGAAAAGTTATTAGTAGAACAGACCAGATATTGAGGGACGACAAACCGTGACACGCACAGATTCAATCATTGATAACAAATAGTACAAACACTGAGTGTGTGTGTGTATGTGTATGTGTATGTGTATGTGTTTGTGTATGTGTGTGTGTGTGTGTGTGTGTGTGTGTGTGTGTGTGTGTGTGTGTGTGTGTGTGTGTGTGTGTGTGTGTGAATAATAGAAATATCCCTCTGTTCTTGTTTATCCTACCAGGTAACTCAACTCACTTCATCACCATGAAGTCCCTCATCCTACCAGGTAACTCACTTTGTCACCATTAAGTCCCTCATCCTACCAGGTAACTCACTTTGTCACCATTATGTCCCTCATCCTACCAGGTAACTCACTTTGTCACCATGAAGTCCCTCATCCTACCAGGTAACTCACTTTGTCATCATTAAGTCCCTCATCCTACCAGGTAACTCAACTCACTTTATCAGCATTAAGTCCCTCATCCTACCAGGTAAAACACAGTGAAGGTGTGAGTAGAGACCAATCACATGAGGGATCCTGTAGGTTCCCAACTTCCCATATTGATTTTCAATGAAAGTCCATTAAGTGGATCCTATGATGTCCCACTTTAGGCTCTGCAGTGGTGTGAAATGTGGGTTGAGGTCAACTCTCATGCTAAATATAATAACTGCTATAGAAACAGTGTTCACGTCACAGGGAGGTCTGTTATGCTGCAGCACTGACCCAGCACTGACCCAGCACTGACCCAGCACTGACCCACATAAAAACCACATCACTCCAGTACTGACCTACAACAAACCACACCAGTACTGGCCCAGCACTGACCCAGCACTGACACACATAAAAACCACATCACTCCAGTACTGACCTACAACAAACCACACCAGTACCAGTACTGGCCCAGCACTGACCCAGCACTGACCCACATAAAAACCACATCACTCCAGTACTGACCTACAACAAACCACACCAGTACTGGCCCAGCACTGACCCAGCACTGACCCAGCACTGACACACATAAAAACCACATCACTCCAGTACTGACCTACAACAAACCACACCAGTACCAGTACTGGCCCAGCACTGACCCAGCACTGACCCAGCACTGACCCACATAAAAACCACATCACTCCAGTACTGACCTACAACAAACCACACCAGTACCAGTACTGGCCCAGCACTGACACAGCACTGACCCACATAAAAACCACATCACTCCAGTACTGACCTACATCAAACCACACCAGTACTGGCCCACATCAAACCACACCAGTACCAGTACTGGCCCACATCAAACCACACCAGTACTGGCCCACATCAAACCACACCAGTACCAGTACTGGCCCACATCAAACCACACCAGTACTGGCCCACATCAATCCACACCAGTACTGGCCCACATCAAACCACACCAGTACTGGCCCACATCAAACCTCACCAGTACTGGCCCACATCAAACCACACCAGCACCAGTACTGGCCCACATCAAACCACACCAGTACTGGCCCACATCAAACCACTCCAGTACTGGCCCACATCAAACCACACCAGCACCAGTACTGACCCACATCAAACCACACCAGCACCAGTACTGACCCACATCGAACCACACCAGTACCAGTGCTGGCCCACATCAAACCACTCCAGGACTGGCCCACATCAAACCACACCAGCACCAGTACTGACCCACATCAAACCACACCAGCACCAGTACTGACCCACATCGAACCACACCAGTACCAGTACTGGCCCACATCAAACCACTACAGTACTGGCCCACATCAAACCACACCAGCACCAGTACTGGCCCACATCAAACCACACCAGTACTGGCCCACATCAAACCACACCAGTACTGGCCCACATCAAACCACTCCAGTACTGGCCCACATCAAACCACACCAGCACCAGTACTGACCCACATCAAACCACACCAGTACCAGTGTCATTTCATTCATTGACAGACGAGCTTAACAGAGCTGCCTGCAACAGCACTGACTCACATAAAACAGCAGGACAAAACCACAGCCAACCTGCATCATACTGGCTGACAGACTGGAACTCAAGCAGGATCAGATGGGACGTCCATTGAAACACAAACGTATAGGCTTAACTACCAGTATACTTTTGGAATGTCCTTATGCACAGAGCCCCGAGACAACTGGCCCATTTAAAAACGGCAGGCAACCTGCGTCAGACTAGCAATCAGACTTGCAGTATCTCAGTGCTCTAAGGTGTCCTACAGGTCCAGTGTCCTACAGGTCCAGTGTCCTACAGGTCCAGTGTCCACAACATCCTTTATTCCAGGACTTACCTTGCGAAACCCTCCCACCTCGCAGTCGTTGAGGTCCTTGTAAAGTGAGTTGTGCCTCTTGGGTGTCACAGGGGTAGTAACAGTGGTAGAGGTAGTGTCTAGATTTACCTTGTCCATTGAGTCCCCATTGGTAGTAGTAGTAGTAGTATTACCATGCTCCTCTGTCTTAGTATCCCTGTCCTGCTGTATTCGGTTCTGCTGTCCTGGGGCCTCAGCCTCTCCACGGCATCTCCCTTCCATATCGTCTGTATCCGTTGCAGACACAGGCTGCTCCGGTTCGGGTTCCGGTGGCTGCTCCGGTTCGGGTTCCGGTGGCTGCTCCGGTTCGGGTTCCGGTGGCTGCTCCGGTTCGGGTTCCGGTGGCTGCTCCGCTTCGGGTTCCGGTGGCTGCTCCGCTTCGGGTTCCGGTGGCTGCTCGGGCCTGGTGCACAGGTCATACATCAGTCTGTGATAGAGGGGGTCGAAATTACCACGGATCAGTCGCCGCTGAGTTGACTTCAAAAAAGAGAGAAGAAAAAAAATGTCAACCTGACGCCCACTTCTTCTTTCTGTGCCCTTATTTTCCACAGGCGCCCCCCCCTCTCTCTTCAGGGGAGGTTAAGTATCTGACACCAAAGCGATAGGATCAGTAAGCTGGGCTGAATTTAAGATGTAATTACCAGGCTTATCAGTAACAGAATACAGTTTTCTTACTGTAGCTATTCTGACCCCTAAGATGTCGATTTAACAGTGACAGAAATAGCACAAGCTGGTACTACCCTGTTTTGTTCCTTTAATAAAATATTCATTACAACAAGGGAACGTCATTACACAGGACAAAACCAGCTCAAGATAAAACCCCAGAGAGCTACTCCTTTAAAAATGACAACTTTTAGAAGGACTGAAAGAAAAGAAATTGCCTCACTGACGTCTTCCACAAATAAAAAGTTGACTTCCTGTGGGATATTTTGTGTTCACGACATACACTTCTTATGGTACTTACATGCACAGACTCCAAACAAATGAAGCCCCTTTTCCATAGAAATGATCCAGTAGTAATCAGGCATTCAGGCCCGTGATCTGTACAGAACACTGAAGTGTGTAGATTCCAGAGTCCTACTTGCTATTGGCTGACTGAGTGAGACTGCATCGTCTTCCTGCCTCCCCACTCCTCCGTCCTCCACAGAGGGATGGATCTGTCATTGTCGCTTATCCACGAATGGTAACAGGAAAGGAAGAGGGCTAGTAAATCAGCAGTCCATCCCATCCGTTGCTTAGACGAGGAGCTTGACTCTGCCTCTCTGTGACAAACACAGTACAGAAGAAGCACTGCCACTATACAAGACCAGACGAGACAGTCTCTCCCTCTCTCTCCGCTGACATGCATGTGGTCTCCAGCTGTGCCTGCCTGCCTACCTCATTGATGCTGCCGCTATACAGGACCAGACGAGACAGTCTCTCCCTCTCTCTCCGCTGACATGCATGTGGTCTCCAGCTGTGCCTGCCTACCTACCTCGTTGATGCTGCCGCTATACAAGACCAGACAGTCTCTCCCTCTCTCTCCGCTGACATGCATGTGGTCTCCAGCTGTGCCTGCCTACCTACCTCGTTGATGCTGCCGCTAAATCACTGCTCACACAACGAGACTCAATGAACTGCCTAATCCCCGCTTCCCATATAACAACATTTAGGTGAAGGAAGAAGACAAACTGTGTGTGTGTGTGTGTGTGTGTGTTCGTGAGAGGAGGGGGTGTGAAGAAAGGGATTCTTTCCTCCTATCACATCAAAGCCACTGGGAGGTGGCCAATCACGACTACAGCTCGAGCTGGTTTCCATGGAGATGACGCTGGAATGATGTTGGTTGCCTATTGATTGAAGAGGAGACACACACACACACACACACACACACACACACACACACACACTGCTATGTAGGGAGGCTGGCTGGAGGAAGGCAGAGCGATGGCATACTGTGAGCACACACACACACACACACACACACTGCTATGAAGGGAGGCTGGCTGGAGGAAGGCAGAGCGATGGCATACTGTGAGCACACACACACACACACACACACACACACACACACTGCTATGAAGGGAGGCTGGCTGGAGGAAGGCAGAGCGATGGCATACTGTGAGCACACACACACACACACACACACACACACACACACACACACACACACTGCTATGAAGGGAGGCTGGCTGGAGGAAGGCAGAGCGATGGCATACTGTGAGCACACACACACACACACACACACACACAACCTCTATCGTTTTCTGCCACTGTATGCTAGAAATAAACGCTTAAAGATGCACTATGCAGAAATCGCTCCGCCGTTTCCGAGGTGGCTAAAAGTTTGCTTAATTTCAGTTTATGCGACAAAATCATTGTACCATCTTTAACCGCTGTGAAATATCTTTTCCATCACCAACAAATTTGTATTTTCAGCTGTTTGATGTTTACAAAACCGAAAGTAAAAGACACAAAAACTAAACTTAAGAAAGTGAAGCATAGAAATAGCAAACATAGAACAGATCTACCGCTTCATAAACTTGCTTTCAACGATACATGGCAGATCTATCAGCATGGTATCAGCATCGCTTTGTGTTGGTAAGTAAAACAGCTACGAAAAATGTAGATGAAAACTCTCTAGGTAAATAGTGTGGTCTACAACTTATCATGAGGTAATCTACCACAGGCGGGCAGAACCTCGAGACTTCCTTTAATATTAGAGATTGCGCACCAACTGTTGTTGACAAAGAAACACACCCACCCGCCCTCCTCTCAGCTTACCAGACACAGCTGTTCTGTCGATGTATTGAAAAACCAGCTATATTAATATTTGTCAGGTCCTTGTTCAGCCACGACATAGGATCAGATCTTCAGATCACATTGACAGGATAGTCTCGAACAGTTTATTTCAAGTGTGTTCGCCAATAGAACGGAGGGTAACGGCGACTTATCTCCTCGCTGTCGTAGTCTCGTTAGATTGTTCTGCAGGTCAACCTCTAGTGCCGTCTCCACCTTGTAAGGATTTTCTGGTGAAAGAGAGGCGGACCAAAATGCAGCATGGTGGTTATTCATGTTCTTTAATTTATAAAGAAACTACACATGAGATAACTAACAAAAACAACAAACGTGAGAAAACCTAAAACAGTCCCATCTGGTGCAAACACAGAGACAGGAACAATCACCCACAAACACACAGTGAAACCCAGGCTACCTAAGTATGATTCTCAATCAGAGACAACTAATGACACATGCCTCTGATTGAGAACCATACTAGGCCGAAACATAGAAATACCCAAATCATAGAAAAACAAACATAGACTGCCCACCCAACTCACGCCCTGACCATACTAACTAAATACAAAACACAGGAAATAACGGTCAGAACGTGACAGTACCCCCCCCCCCAAAGGTGCGGACTCCGGCCGCAAAACCTTGACCTATAGGGGAGGGTCTGGGTGGGCGTCTGTCCGCGGCGCAGGACGCGGACCCCACTTCACCATCGTCTTAGTCCGCCTTATTGTCCGCCTCCGTGGCTTTCTAACCATGGCAACCCCTCTCAATGACCCCACTGGACAGAGGGGCAGCTCGGGACAGAGGGGCGGAAGCTCTGGACAGAGGGGCAGAAGCTCTGGACTGAGGGGCAGGGGCTCTGGCGCCTCTGGCACCTCAGACTCCGGCAGCAGCGCTGGACAGGCGGGAGACTCCGGCAGCAGCGCCGGACAGGCGGGAGACTCCGGCAGCAGCGCCGGACAGGCGGGAGACTCCGGCAGCAGCGCCGGACAGGCGAGGCGCACTGTAGGCCTGATGCGTGGTGCTGGCACTGGTGGTACTGGGCCGAGGACACACACAGGAAGCCTGGTGCGGGGAGCTGCCACCGGAGGGCTGGTGTGTGGAGGTGGCACTGGATGGACCGGACCGTGAAGGCGTACTGGAGATCTTGAGAGCAGGGCTGGCACCAACCGCCCTGGCTGGATCTTCACCCTAGCCCGGCAGATGTGGGAAGCTGGGGTGTAGCGCACCGGGCTAAGCACGCGTACTGGGGACACCGTGCGAACCACCGCATAACACGGTGCCTGACCAGCACCACGCCTGCCACGGTTAGCACTGCTAGGAGCACTGTAGTGATGAGATGGCACAGGACGTGCAAGGCTAGGGAGATCCACAGGAGGCCTGGTGCGTGAGGCTGGCACAGTGACACACCTCCTCCGAGTGACCGGGAATTTGGGCCTGGTCTGGGATGAGCAATGTGTCCTTCGCCTCAAATTCGTAGAAGTCCTCATCCAAATGAAGGTTAGTAATCGCTGCTTTGATGTCCAGAAGCTCTTTTCAGGTCAAATGAAACGATGATCCTACATGTACAAAAGACAGAACTGTAAAAAACAATCGGTCAGGAGGCTGTAAAACGGCAGTCATCCACTCCGGCGTCATTCCTTCAAACAGAGAGGGTGACAGTAACCCCGGGGGAGATTAACACAAACCCAGGCAGACTCATAGCCATGCATGAAGCACGAACCAGTCAACAGCACAGACTAATTGGGGTTAGGTGCTGAGGCCAAAACACTGCCCGGATTAATAGCAGGCAGCAACCTGCTGAGTTAGGTAGAGTTATAGCCAGGCAGCAACTTGCTGAGTTAGGTAGAGTTATAGCCAGGCAGCAACTTGCTGAGTTAGGTAGAGTTATAGCCAGGCAGCAGTAACCTGCTGAGTTAGGTAGAGTTATAGCCAGGCAGCAACCTGCTGAGTTAGGTAGAGTTATAGCCAGGCAGCAACTTGCTGAGTTAGGTAGAGTTATAGCCAGGCAGCAACTTGCTGAGTTAGGTAGAGTTATAGCCAGGCAGCAACCTGCTGAGTTAGGTAGAGTTATAGCCAGGCAGCAACCTGCTGAGTTAGGTAGAGTTATAGCAGACAGCAACCTGCTGAGTTAGGTAGAGTTATAGCCAGGCAGCAACCTGCTGAGTTAGGTAGAGTTATAGCAGACAGCAACTTGCTGAGTTAGGTAGAGTTATAGCCAGGCAGCAACTTGCTGAGTTAGGTAGAGTTATAGCCAGGCAGCAACTTGCTGAGTTAGGTAGAGTTATAGCCAGGCAGCAGTAACCTGCTGAGTTAGGTAGAGTTATAGCCAGGCAGCAACCTGCTGAGTTAGGTAGAGTTATAGCCAGGCAGTAACCTGCTGAGTTAGGTAGAGTTATAGCCAGGCAGCAGTAACCTGCTGAGTTAGGTAGAGTTATAGCCAGGCAGTAACCTGCTGAGTTAGGTAAAGTTATAGCCAGGCAGCAGTAACCTGCTGAGTTAGGTAGAGTTATATCCAGGCAGCAACCTGCTGAGTTAGGTAGAGTTATAGCAGACAGCAACTTACTGAGTTAGGTAGAGTTATAGCCAGGCAGCAACTTGCTGAGTTAGGTAGAGTTATAGCCAGGCAGCAACCTGCTGAGTTAGGTAGAGTTATAGCCAGGCAGCAACCTGCTGAGTTAGGTAGAGTTATAGCCAGGCAGCAGTAACCTGCTGAGTTAGGTAGAGTTATAGCCAGGCAGTAACCTGCTGAGTTAGGTAAAGTTATAGCCAGGCAGCAGTAACCTGCTGAGTTAGGTAGAGTTATATCCAGGCAGCAACCTGCTGAGTTAGGTAGAGTTATAGCAGACAGCAACTTACTGAGTTAGGTAGAGTTATAGCCAGGCAGCAACTTGCTGAGTTAGGTAGAGTTATAGCCAGGCAGTAACCTGCTGAGTTAGATAGAGTTATAGCCAGGCAGCAACCTGCTGAGTTAGGTAGAGTTATAGCCAGGCAGTAACCTGCTGAGTTAGGTAGAGTTATAGCCAGGCAGCAGTAACCTGCTGAGTTAGGTAGAGTTATAGCCAGGCAGTAACCTGCTGAGTTAGGTAAAGTTATAGCCAGGCAGCAGTAACCTGCTGAGTTAGGTAGAGTTATATCCAGGCAGCAACCTGCTGAGTTAGGTAGAGTTATAGCAGACAGCAACTTACTGAGTTAGGTAGAGTTATAGCCAGGCAGCAACTTGCTGAGTTAGGTAGAGTTATAGCCAGGCAGCAACCTGCTGAGTTAGGTAGAGTTATAGCCAGGCAGCAACCTGCTGAGTTAGGTAGAGTTTTAGCCAGGCAGCAAACTGCTGAGTTAGATAGAGTTATAGCCAGGCAGCAACCTGCTGAGTTAGGTAGAGTTATAGCCAGGCAGCAACTTGCTGAGTTAGGTAGAGTTATAGCCAGGCAGCAACTTGCTGAGTTAGGTAGAGTTATAGCCAGGCAGCAACCTGCTGAGTTAGGTAGAGTTATAGCCAGGCAGCAACCTGCTGAGTTAGGTAGAGTTATAGCCAGGCAGCAACCTGCTGAGTTAGGTAGAGTTATAGCAGGCAGCAACTTGCTGAGTTAGGTAGAGTTATAGCCAGGCAGCAACCTGCTGAGTTAGGTAGAGTTATAGCCAGGCAGCAGTAACCTGCTGAGTTAGGTAGAGTTATAGCCAGGCAGCAACCTGCTGAGTTTAGGTAGAGTTATAGCCAGGCAGCAACCTGCTGAGTTAGGTAGAGTTATAGCCAGGCAGCAACTTGCTGAGTTAGGTAGAGTTATAGCAGACAGCAACTTACTGAGTTAGGTAGAGTTATAGCCAGGCAGCAACCTGCTGAGTTAGATAGAGTTATAGCCAGGCAGCAGTAACCTGCTGAGTTAGGTAGAGTTATAGCCAGGCAGCAACCTGCTGAGTTAGGTAGAGTTATAGCCAGGCAGCAACCTGCTGAGTTAGGTAGAGTTATAGCCAGGCAGCAGTAACCTGCTGAGTTAGGTAGAGTTATAGCCAGGCAGCAGTAACCTGCTGAGTTAGGTAGAGTTATAGCCAGGCAGCAACCTGCTGAGTTAGGTAAAGTTATAGCTGAACAGAGCGTTGTAACTGAAAAGTTGAATCTCATTCCATGGGAAATAAATGACCTATAAAAAGTTCTTCCAGTTTTGGATGGATGAGTATTTCAGGTCTTTCCCCAGATTTTTGATTTGCAGGCAGCCTCTCCATATTTGCATAGTACTGGTGTTCGGCAGGTGTTCAGTAGCTAGACCTACACCCAGGACATGGTCTGTAGTGACACCTCTAACACAGAGATACAGTGCCTTAGACCGCTGTGCCACTCGACAGCCCTCGATTCAATAAAGTATTGGCCAATTTCTGCATCATTCAATACTCTCCCATATCTCAGCAACACTTCATGTGGAGGCAAGGCCAGGCATATATACCAGCGACAGATATTAGAATCTCCCTGAAAATGGGGATCCTATATTCTGGTCTGTGCTATAAAAGCAGAGCTATAAATTGAGCACTGCAGGAGTAATACATAGTTTCCTGTTGTCGTCACAGCCAGCTGTTGGAGATATGCATCACCATTAGTAGTATATGGAGAGCTGCTGCTACTGCTGCTGATATCTCTTGCTGCTATCTGATATCTGATATCTGCTGCTGCTATCTGCTATCTGATATCTGCTGCTATCTGCTGTTGCTATCTGCTGCTATCTGCTGCTGCCATCTGCTGCTATCTGATATCTGCTGCTATCTGCTATCTGATATCTGATATCTGCTGCTATCTGCTATCTGATATCTGCTGCTATCTGCTGCTGCTATCTGCTATCTGCTATCTGCTATCTGCTATCTGCTATCTGATATCTGCTGCTATCTGCTATCTGCTATCTGCTATCTGCTATCTGCTGCTGCTACTGCTGCTGATATCTGTTGCTGCTATCTGCTATCTGCTGCTATCTGCTATCTGCTGCTATCTGCTATCTGCTGCTGCTACTGCTGCTGATATCTGTTGCTGCTATCTGCTATCTGTTGCTGCTATCTGCTATCTGCTGCTATCTGCTATCTGCTGCTGCTATCTGCTATCTGCTGCTATCTGCTGCTGCTATCTGCTATCTGCTGCTGCTATCTGCTATCTGCTGCTATCTGCTATCTGCTGCTATCTGCTATCTGCTGCTATCTGATATCTGCTGCTATATGCTATCTGCTGCTATCTGATATCTGCTGCTATCTGCTATCTGCTGCTATCTGCTGCTGCTATCTGCTATCTGCTGCTATCTGCTATCTGCTGCTATCTGCTGCTGCTATCTCTTGCTGCTATCTGCTATCTGCTGCTATCTGCTGCTGCTATCTCTTGCTGCTATCTGATATCTGCTGCTATCTGCTATCTGCTGCTATCTGATATCTGCTGCTATCTCTTGCTGCTATCTGATATCTGCTGCTGCTATCTGCTATCTGCTTCTATCTCTTGCTGCTATCTGCTGCTGCTATCTGCTATCTGCTGCTGCTATCTGCTATCTGCTATCTGGGGCTGCTGCTATCTGCTATCTGCTGCTGCTATCTGCTATCTGCTGCTGCTATCTGCTATCTGCTGCTGCTATCTGCTATCTGCTATCTGCTATCTGCTATCTGCTGCTATCTGCTGCTGCTATCTCTTGCTGCTATCTGATATCTGCTGCTATCTGCTATCTGCTGCTATCTGATATCTGCTGCTGCTATCTGCTGCTATCTGCTATCTGCTATCTGGGGCTGCTGCTATCTGCTATCTGCTGCTGCTATCTGCTATCTGGGGCTGCTGCTGTTGCTGTCTGGGGCTGACAGATTGTATCTTGGCTGACTGGAAACCTCATGCATTTAGAAAGGGCAGTTATAATACACAGCAGCATGGTTTTGACTACCAGTAATGAATCATGACTGTGTGTGTGTGTGTGTGTGTGTGTGTGTGTGTGTGTGTGTGTGTGTGTGTGTGTGTGTGTGTGTGTGTGTGTGTGTGTGTGTGTGTGTGTGTGTGTGTGTGTGTGTGTGTGTGTGTGTGTGTGTGTGTGTGTGTGTGTGTGTTACTATACTTGTGAGGACCAGAAGTCCTCATAGGAATAGTAACCCAACAATAAAAATCAGAGAAGTGAGGACATTTTGTTGGTCTTCACTTGTATAAAAGGATATTTAAGGCATAGGGGTTAGGAATTAAAGTTAGGATTTCAGGTTAGGTTTAGAAATTAGGGTTAGGTTAGGTTTAGAATTAGGGTTAGGTTTAGGTTTAGAATTAGGGTTTAGGTTAAGGTTAGGTTTAGAATTAGGGTTTAGGTTAAGGTTAGGTTTAGAAATTAGGGTTAGGTTAGGTTTAGAATTAGGAGTTAAGGTTAGCGGTTAGAATTAGGGTAAGGGTTAGGGTTAGGTTTAAGAGTTAGGATAAGAATTAGGGGTTAGAATTAGGGTAAGGGTTAGGTTTAAGAGTTAGGATAAGAATTAGGGGTTATGGAAAATAGGATTTTGAATGGAAATGAACTGTTGGTCCGTATAAAGTCCTCACAAGTATAGTAAAACAGAGATCTGTTGTGTGGGCCTCTCCCATGTCCAGTATTATGGGCCTCTCCCATGTCCAGTATTATGGGCCTCTCCCATGTCCAGTATTATGGGCCGATCCCATGTCCAGTATTATGGGCCTCTCCCATGTCCAGTATTATGGGCCTCTCCCATGTCCAGTATTATGGGCCTCTCCCATGTCCAGTATTGTGTGGGCCTCTCCCATGTCCAGTATTGTGTGGGCCTCTCCCATGTCCAGTATTATGGGCCTCTCCCATGTCCAGTATTATGGGCCTCTCCCATGTCCAGTATTATGGGCCTCTCCCATGTCCAGTATTGTGTGGGCCTCTCCCATGTCCAGTATTGTGTGGGCCTCTCCCATGTCCAGTATTGTGTGGGCCTCTCCCATGTCCAGTATTGTGTGGGCCTCTCCCATGTCCAGTATTATGGGCCTCTCCCATGTCCAGTATTATGGGCCTCTCCCATGTCCAGTATTATGGGCCTCTCCCATGTCCAGTATTGTGTGGGCCTCTCCCATGTCCAGTATTGTGGGCCTCTCCCATGTCCAGTATTATGGGCCTCTTCCATGTCCAGTATTGTGTGGGCCTCTCCCATGTCCAGTATTATGGGCCTCTCCCATGTCCAGTATTGTGTGGGCCTCTCCCATGTCCAGTATTGTGTGGGCCTCTCCCATGTCCAGTATTATGGGCCTCTCCCATGTCCAGTATTGTGTCGGCCTCTCCCATGTCCAGTATTGTGTGGGCCTCTCCCATGTCCAGTATTATGGGCCTATTCCATGTCCAGTATTGTGTGGGCCTCTCCCATGTCCAGTATTATGGGCCTCTCCCATGTCCAGTATTGTGTAGGCCTCTCCCATGTCCAGTATTATGGGCCTCTCCCATGTCCAGTATTATGGGTCTCTCCCATGTCCAGTATTGTGTGGGCCTCTCCCATGTCCAGTATTGTGGGCCTCTCCTCAGATTTCCCAGAGTAAACTGCTTCCTACTCAGTCCCAGATGCTAATATATGCATAATATTATTAGTATTGGATAGAAAACACTCTGAAGTTTCTAAAACGGTTTGAATGATGTCTGTGAGTATAACAGAACTCATATGGCAGGCAAAAACCTGAGAAAAAAATCCAACCAGGAAGTGGGAAATCTGAGGTTTGTAGTTTTTGAACTCAGGCCCTATCGAATTCACAGTGAGATATGGGTCATGTTGCACTTCCTAAGGCTTCCACTAGATGTCAACCGTCTTTAGAAGGTTGTTTCAGGCTGCTCCTGTGAAGGGGGGCCGGATGAGAGCTGTTTGACTAAGGGGTCTGGCAGCAGTCTCATTCTCAGTCACGCGCGTTCACATGAGAGGTAGCTCTCGTTCCATTGCTTTTCTACAGACAATGGAATTCTCCGGTTGGAACATTATTGAACATTTACGATACAAACATCCTAAAAATTGATTGTATACTTAGTTTGACAAGTTTCTTCGACCTGTAATATAATTTTTAAAAACTTTTCGTCCGACTGGACCTGAACGCGCGCTTGGATTTGGTTTACCTAGCGCCCTAACAAAAGAAGCTAGTGGAACCCCAGTCCTAGACAGATGCGGTCTCTCTGTCCGTCTGAGGCCAAGTTGAAGAGTCTGGTCACTGCTGCTTTGACACGCCCTCCACAGATTCCCACGACAGATTCCCAGATTCTCCACAGATTCCCACGACATGCTCCAGCCCTCCTGGTAGCCTAAGTGTGTGTGTCATGCTTACAGCATGGAGGATAGATGTGAAAGAGAGTTCCTATTTCTCTGCTACTTTCTGTACATCCTGGTCAGGGCCTGAAGCAGACTACACAGAGGATCGTTTGAAAAGATTCAGCACAACTGTTGTAACGCTTCTCGTTGGTGGAAGGAGTGGAGGACCAAAATGCAGGTGGTGGTAAGTGTTCGTCCTGTTTTAATTGAACAAACTGAACACTACACAAAATAATAACGAAGAGAAAACGAAACAAAAGAACATAGACTACCCACCCCAACTCACGCCCTGACCAACCTAACACAAAGACATAAAAAAGGAACTAAAGGTCAGAATGTGACAACTGTAGGAGACATGTTTACTGCATGCCTTATCCACCAGTCTCCTCAGGAAAAAAAATATATATATATATATATATATATATATAGAGAGAGAGAGAGAGAGAAATGCCCTGGCCTAAAGCAGAGAGAGAGAGAGAGAGAGAGAAATGCCCTGCCCTTAAGCACAGAGGGAGAGAGAGAGCCCTGGTCTAAAGAGAGAGAAATGAGAAATGCCCTGGCCTAAAGCAGAGAGAGACAGAGAGAGAAATGACCTGGCCTTAAGCACAGAGGGAGAGAGAGAGCCCTGGTCTAAAGAGAGAGAAATGAGAAATGCCCTGGCCTAAAGCAGAGAGAGGCCGAGAGAGAAATGCCCTGGCCTTAAGCACAGAGGGAGAGAGAGAGCCCTGGTCTAAAGAGAGAGAAATGAGAAATGCCCTGGCCTAAAGCAGAGAGAGACAGAGAGAGAAATGCCCTGGCCTTAAGCACAGAGGGAGAGAGAGAGCCCTGGTCTAAAGAGAGAGAAATGAGAAATGCCCTGGCCTAAAGCAGAGAGAGGCCGAGAGAGAAATGCCCTGGCCTTAAGCACAGCGGGAGAGAGAGAGCCCTGGTCTAAAGAGAGAGAAATGAGAAATGCCCTGGCCTAAAGCAGAGAGAGACAGAGAGAGAAATGCCCTGGCCTTAAGCACAGAGGGAGAGAGAGAGCCATGGTCTAAAGAGAGAGAAATGAGAAATGCCCTGGCCTAAAGCAGAGAGAGGCCGAGAGAGAAATGCCCTGGCCTAAAGCAGAGAGAGAGAGAGAGCCCTGGTCTAAAGAGAGAGAAATCAAAGGAGCTTCCCACCCCAGACAGAGCCTCCCACCCCAGACAGAGCCTCCCACCCCAGACAGAGCCTCCCACCCCCGACAGAGCTTCCCACCCCAGAAAAGGTTCTCTCTCAGAGCCTCCCACCCCAGACAAGATTCTCTCTCAGAGCCTCCCACCCCAGACAGAGCCTCCCACCCCAGACAAGGTTCTCTCTCAGAGCATTGCACCCCCATGTTCTCTTCGGCTAAACCTTAACATCAAGCTTGCTTTAATTTAAACCCCTGTCTAGGGATGGGAGGCACTAATAGGAAAACGAGCGAGAGAGAGAGAGCATGAGAGCACAGTCTGTGTCAGCAGGGAACAGCATAAAAACGCAAGACTATCACCAGCAGAAGTGGGTTAAACATGTCAACGTAACGTCTATAAATGAAGATGCCTTTTTGAGAGACATAAATAGTGCATTGTTCGGACCATACTAAACCAGTAACCCATACAGCCAAACTCAAAGCTAAACATCCGTGACACCTCAGAGGATGTGGCTTCCTTTGGCACACACACACATATACAGTGACTTGCAAAAGTATTCGGCCCCCTTGAACTTTGCGACCTTTTGCCACATTTCAGGCTTCAAACATAAATATATAAAACTGTATTTTTTTGTGAAGAATCAACAACAAGTGGGACACAATCATGAAGTGGAACGACATTTATTGGATATTTCAAACTTTTTTAACAAATCAAAAACTGAAAAATTGGGCGTGCATAATTATTCAGCCCCTTTACTTTCAGTGCAGCAAACTCTCTCCAGAAGTTCAGTGAGGATCTCTGAATGATCCAATGTTGACCTAAATGACTAATGATGATAAATACAATCCACCTGTGTGTAATCAAGTCTCCGTATAAATGCACCTGCACTGTGATAGTCTCAGTGTTACGATCAACTAGGAGTGGTGGGTGGAATCAGGCGCAGAGAGCAGGGTTCAGTCTTTCTCGAGGACGACCCGGAGAACGAGGCGCAGGGCGATCCGGGTGGAGGCGATGGAAATCCCTCAAGAGGGAAGGATCTAAAATGTCCCTCCCCGGTACCCAGCACCTCTCCTCCGGACCGTACCCCTCCCAGTCCACGAGGTACTGCAGGCCCCTCACCCGGCGTCTGGAGTCCAGAATAGCTCGTACTGTGTACGCCGGGGACGTACCTCGCCCATTCTCCTGGCCGGTCCTGGCAATACGACCTCAGATACCTGCCCACTTCCTGGTTTACTCTCTCCACCTGCCCATTACTTTCGGGGTGATAACCAGAGGTAAGGCTGACCGAGATCCCCAGACGCTCCATAAACGCCTTCCAAACCCGAGACGTGAACTGGGGACCCCGATCGGAGACGATATCCTCTGGAACCCCATAGTGCCGGAAGACGTGGGTAAATAGAGCCTCTGCAGTCTGTAGGGCCGTAGGGAGACCAGGCAATGGGAGGAGACGGCAGGACTTAGAGAACCGATCCACAACGACCAGAACGGTAGTGTTCTCCTGAGATGGGGGAAGATCAGTAAGGAAATCTACCGAGAGATGGTACCATGGCCGTTGTGGAACCGGGAGGGGCTGTAACTTCCCTCTAGGAAGGTGCCTAGGAGCCTTACTCTGTGCGCATACCGAACAGGAAGAGACATAGAGCCTCACATCCCTAGCTAAGGTGGGCCACCAGTATTTCCCCCTAAGACCCCGCACTGTCCTATCAATCCCCGGATGACCCGCAGACGGTAGTGTGTGGGCCCACCGAATCAACTTATCACGGACACCAAGCGGTACGTAACTTCTACCAGTCGGACACTGTGTAGGCGCAGATTCAACCCTCAACGCCCACTCGATGTCCGCGTCCATCTCCCATACCACTGGGGCCACCAGCCGAGAGGCTGGAAGGATGGTAGTGGGTTCGATGGACCGGTCCTCGGTGTCATAGAGACGGGACAGCGCGTCGGCCTTAGTGTTGAGGGAACCGGGTCTGTAAGAGATCGTAAATCTAAAACGTGTAAAGAACATGGCCCACCTAGCCTGACGCGGATTCAGTCTCCTCGCTGCTCGAATATACTCCAGATTACGGTGGTCAGTCCAGATGAGAAAAGGGTGTTTAGCCCCCTCTAGCCAGTGTCTCCACACCTTCAGGGCTTTTACCATAGCTAGTAACTCCCGGTCCCCCACATCATAGTTCCGCTCCGCCGGACCCAGCTTCTTAGAAAAGAAAGCGCAGGGACGGAGCTTCGGTGGCGTGCCCGAGCGCTGAGACAGCACGGCTCCAACCCCAGCCTCTGACATCCACCTCCACTATGAATGCTAACGAAGGGTCCGGATGCGCCAACATGGGAGCCCCAGTGAACAACTCCATCAGCCTCTGCTGACCACCGCAAACGCACCGGCCCCCCTTCAGCAGTGAGGTAATCGGTGCCGCTACTTGGCCAAAACCCTGGATAAACCTCCGGTAGTAATTGGCAAACCCTAAAAACCGCTGCACCTCCTTTACCGTGGTCGGAGTCGGCCAATTACGCACGGCGTTAACGCGGTCACACTCCATCATCATCCCCGAGCTGGAAATGCGATAACCCAGGAAGGAAACGGCTGGTGCATTCTTCAACCCATACGGCATGACGAGGTACTCATAGTGGCCTGATGTGGTACTAAACGCTGTTTTCCACTCATCTCCTCCCCGAATACGCACCAGATACGCGCTCCTGAAGTCCAGTTTTGTGAAGAAAAGCGCTCCGTGGAATGATTCCACCGCCGTAGCGATGAGAGGTAGCGGATAACTAAAACCCACTGTGATCGAATTGAGACCAGGATAATCAATGCACGGACGCAGACCTCCCTCCTTTTTCCTCACAAAAAGAAACTCGAGGAGACTGGTGACATGGAGGGCCGAATGTACCCCTGTCTCAGAGCTTCCGTGACATATGTTTCCATAGCCAGCGTCTCCTCCTGTGACAGCGGGTACACATGACTCCGGGGAAGTGCAGCGTTCTCCTGGAGGTTTATCACGCAATCCCACTGTCGATGGGGTGGTAATTTGGTCGCCCTCTTCTTACTAAAAGCGATAGCCAAATCGGCATATTCTGAGGGAAGGTTCACGGTGGAAACCTGGTCTGGACTCTCCACCGTCGTGGCACAGATGGAAACTCCTATACACCTCTCTGAACACTCGTCTGACCACCCCTTAAGAGCCCCCTGTTTCCAGGAAATAAGGGGATTGTGAATAGCCAGCTAGGGAACCCCCAACACCACCGGAAACCCAGGTGAATCAATAAGGTAGAAACTGATCCTCTCCCTATGATTCCCCTGCGTTACCATGTCCAGCGGAATCGTGGCCTCCCTGACCAGCCCTGACCCTAACGGTCGGCTAGGAGTGCACGGGGACAGGTGGGTCTATCTGCAACGGAATACCCAATTTACGGGCGAGTCCACGATCCATAAAACTCCCAGCTGCGCCTGAATCGACTAGCGCCTTATGCTGAAGAGAGGGGAAAAACGCAGGAAAAAAAATTAACAAAAACATGTGACCAACAGGGAGCTCTGGGTGAGTTTGGTTCTTACTCACCTGGGGTGGCCGAGGAGTGTTCCGCCTACCCTCTCGACTCCCAGAGGGACTCCTCCAACACCGTGTCCTCTCTGTCCACAATAGGAGCAGGAGGAGCCCCCTCTGATCCCCCTAGATGCAGCTCCTCCCAACTCCATCGGAGTGGGAGTGGGAGAGCTGGAAGGTGGAATTAACAGGACCCCTTCTGAACGCCCGCGGGCAGCTAGCAGGTTGTCCAATCGAATAGACATGTCTATTAGTTCATCCAGGGAGAGAGTTGTGTCCCTGCAAGCTAGCTCCCAGCGGACGTCCTCCCGGAGACTACACCAGTAATGGTCCA
This sequence comes from Oncorhynchus nerka, assembly GCF_034236695.1. Classification (NCBI taxonomy): domain Eukaryota; kingdom Metazoa; phylum Chordata; class Actinopteri; order Salmoniformes; family Salmonidae; genus Oncorhynchus; species Oncorhynchus nerka. The sequence goes on along the minus strand of NC_088405.1, from coordinate 94,319,419 downwards.
TCAGGGCCCTGTCATTCCACCCAGCACCAGCAGCTAGGGTCCTAAACTCCAACGCGAAGTCCTGTGCGCTCCTCGTCTCCTGTCTGAGGTGGAACAGTCGCTCAGTGAACTCCAGGTAGTTTTCCCGAGCCGAGTCTGGACTGTTCCAGACCGCGTTAGCCCAGTCCAGGGCCCTGCCCGTTAAACAGGAGACGAGGAGGCTCACACTCTCCTCACCCGAGGGAGCCGGACGCACGGTAGCCAGGTAGAGCTCTAGCTGGAGCATAAATCCCTGGTACCCAGCCGCCGCTCCATCGTACTCCCTCGGGGGGGGAGAGACGCAGTGCGCCGGACCCAGAGGACGACGTAGGTGGAGTAGGTGTTGTCGGCAGTGGGGGAGCTGGGGTAGACGTCGGTAGACCACTCCTCTCCCATCGTTCCATCCTCTCCATCATCTGGTCCATCGCGGTACCAATCCGATGGAGGACCGCTGTGTGGTGATGGACGCGCTCCTCCATAGTGGGGAGAGGGGTGGTCGCTGCTCCTGCTGATTCCATTTCTGATGGTGCGGGCTTCTGTTACGATCAACTAGGAGTGGTGGGTGGAATCAGGCGCAGAGAGCAGGGTTCAGTCTTTCCAGCGCAACAAAACAGTCACGCCAACACACAGGGCGTATATAAGTTGCCAGTCCAAACAACAGGACAAAATAGTCCGGAGAATAAATACATGAATAACTCACACCATCAAACAAGCCCGCACAAATACCCAGCGGGCCTAGTGCCCTTAAATACCCTACAAACAAACCCTAATACAAAACAGGTGTACCCAATTACCCAATAACCCAAAACAAATGGAAAGGGAATCGATGGTAGCTAATAGGCCGGCGACGACGACCGCCGAGCACCGCCCGAACAGAAAGAGGCACCATCTTCGGCAAGGTTCGTGACACTCAGAGGTCCGTTAAAAGCGCAGAAAGCATCATGAAGAACAAGGAACACACCAGGCAGGTCCGAGATACTGTTGTGAAGAAGTTTAAAGCCGGATTTGGATACAAAAAGATTTCCCAAGCTTTAAACATCCCAAGGAGCATTGTGCAAGCGATAATATTGAAATGGAAGGAGTATCAGACAACTTCAAATCTACCAAGACCTGGCCGTCCCTCTAAACTTTCAGCTCATACAAGGAGAAGACTGATCAGAGATGCAGCCAAAAGGCCCATGATCACTCTGGATGAATTGCAGAGATCTACAGCTGAGGTGGGAGACTCTGTCCATAGGACAACAATCAGTCGTATATTGCACAAATCTGGCCTTTATGGAAGAGTGGCAAGAATAAAGCCATTTCTTAAAGATATCCATAAAAAGTGTCATTTAAAGTTTGCCACAAGCCACCTGGGAGACACACCAAACATGTGGAAGAAGGTGCTCTGGTCAGATGAAACCAAAATTGAACTTTTTGGCAACAATGCAAAACATTATGTTTGGCGTAAAAGCAACACAGCCCATCACCCTGAACACACCATCCCCACTGTCAAACATGGTGGTGGCAGCATCATGGTTTGGGCCTGCTTTTCTTCAGCAGGGACAGGGAAGATGGTTCAAATTGATGGGAAGATGGATGGAGCCAAATACAGGATTATTCTGGAAGAAAACCTTATGGAGTCTGCAAAAGACCTGAGACTGGGACGGAGATTTGTCTTCCAACAAGACAATGATCCAAAACATAAAGCAAAATCTACAATGGAATGGTTCAAAAAATAAACATATCCAGGTGTTAGAATGGCCAAGTCAAAGTCCAGACCTGAATCCAATCGAGAATCTGTGGAAAGAACTGAAAACTGCTGTTCACAAATGCTCTCCATCCAACCTCACTGAGCTCGAGCTGTTTTGATAGGAGGAATGGGAAAAAATTTCAGTCTCTCGAAGTGCAAAACTGATAGAGACATACCCCAAGCGACTTACAGCTGTAATCGCAGCAAAAGGTGGCGCTACAAAGTATTAACTTAAGGGGGCTGAATAATTTTGCACGCCCAATCAGTTTTTGATTTGTTAAAAAAGTTTGAAATATCCAATAAATGTCGTTCCACTTCCACATGATTGTGTCCCACTTGTTGTTGATTCTTCACAAAAAAAATACAGTTTTATATCTTTATGTTTGAAGCCTGAAATGTGGCAAAAGGTTGCAAAGTTCAAGGGGGCCGAATACTTTCGCAAGGCACTGTATATATCACACACACACACGCACTGAAGCTCCTTCCCTGCCCGGCTCGTGAGTGAGGCTCGTTTTCTGAAAAGATGGAGAGATCGAGAGAGAGAGAAGGGGAGGGAGGGAAGGAAGAAGAGAGCAGCTTTTCTGAAATTTAAGCATCAATCATTTCCTCACGTTTTCTGACAGGGTTCAGTAGGAATATGGAAGAAGAATATGGAATTAACAAATATAGGTCAATATAGTAGAGACATCAAATGTATTTCTAAAGCCCTTTATACATCAACAGATATCACTAAGTGTTTATACAGAAACAAAGCCTAAAACCCCAAAACAGCAAGCAACGCAGTACACAACATACACAAAGTAATGCCAGCCAATCAATATCTACTAAGCTAGCTTGGCTAATTGTTTGCCTCCCAAGTAATTTAAGTATGCTGATGAATAACTGAATGGCTGTGATAAAAGTAGGCTACAAACAAACAAGAGGCAGCACACCACAGACATGATCCTTTGTCAGATAACACTGTTAAAATAAGAATCTATTCTATTGCTATCAATCAAGAGGAAACTGATTTTTTTAAACGACTCAAAAACTCCCTTATTCTTATTCTCTCCAAATGGACGTTAGCTGCGATGCCTATTGTAGGTTTCTCCTGTGTATTATACAAATCAAACCACATCCACTGAGCATGTTGGCAAAAACTGTGTGGAGATCAGAGAATGATGAAGTTCTCTTTCATTCGGAGGCTAGGTGGTTATGAAATATTTCTCACGGCAGCGTAGCCTAGTGGTTAGAGCGTTGGACTAGTAACCGGAAGGTTGCGAGTTCAAACCCCCCCCGAGCTGACAAGGTACAAATCTGTTGTTCTGCCCCTGAACAGGCAGTTAACCCACTGTTCCCAGGCCGTCATTGAAAATAAGAATGTCTTCTTAACTGACTTGCCTGGTTAAATAAATGTAAAAAAAAAAAAAATATGGGCAGACTATTGGATATATATATATACATGGGAAGAATAGTGTATATGTGTTAATATAGTTATATAAAGAATAGTGTATATATATATACATGTGTTAATATAGTTATATAAAGGCTGAAGCCTAAAAACAACCTATATTATATCTAGGCCTGTATGTATTTGCTATAATTTGTTTTTGTTTTAAATAATGTATTTCCTCCACAAATACCACGGTCCACAACTTGGTCGGTTTCTTCCTGTTTCTTCCTCTCTCTCTCGAAGGGCTTCTCTCCTTCAAATCCGACCATTCTCTGATACATGCCAGACAACCTGTCATCACCTAGTCCACAGTTGTTTGTTTTTTTACCTTAATTTAACTAGGCGAGTCAGTTAAGAACTATTTATTATTAAAATTAAATTAAAAAACATAGAGAGGAACTGTTGTTATTTACAACGCATGAAAAAAAATATTTCAATAAATACATAAAAACACTTATGAAAAGAAAAATGTGGCTTCCTGTAACAGACATTTGGGAACCTGAAGGAACGAAATCTCAGCCTTTTGACATTAGTGAGTTCAAGAACTGGGAACTAAAATTAACAACAACCCAAAAATAGCTCAGACTGGGGAAAAATATTTTTGGAACGGTCTTCCAACTCAGGAACTGAGTCGCCGACTTTCTGACTTGGAGATTACTGACGCCACGATTTGACCTCTTATTCTTCCGAGTTCCCAGTTGGCTTGAAAGCAGCATAAAACTCATGGTAGGTTACCCTTCGCCAGCTCATTTCTGTGTGAAGCTGGATTCAGTGTTCTCGTCTGCATTAAGACCAAATATCCATCCAGGTTGGATGTGACAGCAGAGATGAGGTGCACCACTGTCGACCACGCCCCCTGATGTTGAGAAGCCACGCCCCCTGATGGTGAGATACCACGCCCCCCTGACGTTGAGAAGTCACGCCCCTTGATGGTGAGATACCACGCCCCCCTGGCGTTGAGAAGTCACGCCCCCTGATGGTGAGATACCACGCCCCCCTGACGTTGAGAAGCCACGCCCCTGACGGTGAGAAGCCACGCCCCCTGACGGTGAGAATCTCTGACGCGACATGCATCAAGCACACCCATCTCAATAGTGGTGGTGAGATAAAGTTAGTGGATTTGGCTATTTCCTCCACACCCATAGCTGACAGGTGTATAAAATTGAGCACACAGCCATGCAACTTCCAAAGACAAACATTGGCAGTAGAACGGCCCATAATGAAGAGCTCAGTGACTTTCAACGTGGCACCGTCATAGGATGCCACTTTTCCAACAAGTCAGTTTGTCAAATTTCTGCCCTGCTAGAGCTGCCCCGGTCAACTGTAAGTGCTGTTACTGTGAAGTGGAAACATCTAGGAGCAACAACGGCTTAGCAATGAAGTGGTAGGCCACGCAAGCTCACAGAACGGGACCGTAGAGTGCCGAAGCGCGTAAAAATCATTGGTTGGAACACTCACTACCAAGTTCCAAACTGCCTCTGGAAGCAACGTTGGCACAAGAACTGTTCGTCGGGAGCTTCGTGTAATGGGTTTCCATGGCCGAGCAGCAGCACTCAAACCTAAGATCACCATGCGCTAAAGTGGTGTAAAGCTCACCGTCATTGGACTCTGGAGCAGTAGACACACGTTCCCTGAAGTGATGAATCACGCTTCACCATCTGGCAGTCCGGCAGAGGAAATCTGGGTTTGGCGAGAGTGCCAAGAGAACGCTACCTGACCCAATGCGTAGTCCCAACTGTAAAGTTTGGTGGAGGAGGAAAATTGGTCTGGGACTGTTTTTCATGGTTAGGACTAAGTTCCAGTGAAAGGAAATCTTAATGCAACAGTTTGGGGAAGGCCTGCAACTTGACTGGTGGAAGAACTTGACTGGCCTGCAACTTTTTGGATCCATGACCCCATTTTGATATCTTTAAATTCTTGTGACCCCCCCCCCGCCACACACCCAACCATGTGAAAAAAATGATGTAATTAACAGCCAATGATTACTGTTTTATTTGGGGCTGTGTCATTCAATTGAAAAATGTTGTAACAATATTTCTGATTGTCTTCTCAACTCACCATCACATACATTTAATGTGGGGCTATGACAGTCAATTCCAAATTAGTCTGAAATAATTCACACTACATGGCCAAAAATAAGTCTGCCTGTTAAATATCACATTCCAAAATCATTGGTATTTATATAGAGTTGGTGCCACCTTTGCTGCTATAACCTCTTCCACTCTTCTGGGAAGGCTTTCCACTAGATGTTGGAACATTGCTGCTATAACAGCCTCCACTCTTCTGGGAATGCTTTCCACTAGATGTTGGAACATTGCTACGGGGACTTGCTTCCATTCAGCCACGAGCATTTCTTGGGCCGACTCTCTTCTCTGTATACATAAATGATGTTGCTCTTGCTGCCGGTGATTCTCTTTTGGCCACCTTTCCCAGTTAATATCCTTCCAGGATACCCGGGCCAGGTCGATTAGAAAGGCCTGCTCGCAGAAGCGTTTTAGGGAGCGTTTGACAGTGATGAGGGGTGGTCGTTTGACCGCAGACCCATTACGGACGCAGGCAATGAGGCAGTGATCGCTGAGATACTGGTTGAAAACAGCAGAGGTGTTTTTAGAGGGCAAGTTGGTCAGGATGATATCTATGAGGGTGCCCGTGTTTACGGATATGGGGTTGTACCTGGTAGGTTCATTGATAATTTGTGTGAGATTGAGGGCATCTAGTTTAGATTGTAGGACGGCCGGAGTGTTTAGGTCACCTAGCAGTACGAACTCTGACGATAGATGGGGGGGGGGGCAATTAATTCACATATGGTGTCCAGGGCACAGCTGGGAGCTGAGGGGGTCTATAACAAGCGGCAACAGTGAGGGACTTATTTCTGGAGAGATGGATCTTTAAAAGTAGAAGCTCGAACTGTTTGAGCATAGACCTGGATAGTATGACAGAACTCTGCAGGCTCTCTCTACTGTAGATTGCTATTCCGCCCCCTTTGGCAGTACCGACAGACAGGCATGAAATGTGACAGCACACATCAGCAAATGTAGAAGACATGCCTCTTCAGTTCAACATCAGAAGGGGAGAAACAGACTGTTGTGTTTAACAAGGTCAATAGACAGACATCAACCCCATTTCACACCCTATACAACCCCCTCCCATCCTCATCCCTCTCATCCCAACCCTCTCCCATCCTCATCACTCTCATCCCAACCCACTCCCATCCTCATCCCTCTCATCCCAACCCCCTCAATCCTCATCACTCTCATCCCAACCCCTCCCATCCTCATCCCTCTCATCCCAACCCCTCCCATCCTCATCACTCTCATCCCAACCCCCTCCCATCCTCATCCCTCTCATCCCAACCCCCTCCCATCCTCATCCCTCTCATCCCAACCCCTCCCATCCTCATCCCTCTCATCCCAACCCCTCCCATCCTCATCCCTCTCATCCCAACCCCTCCCATCCTCATCACTCTCATTCCAACCCCCTCCCATCCTCATCCCTCTCATCCCAACCCCCTCCCATCCTCATCACTCTCATCCCAACCCCCTCCCATCCTCATCACTCTCATCCCAACCCCCTCCCATCCTCATCACTCTCATCCCAACCCCCCCCATCCTCTCAAGACAATGTATCAGGAGAAATAACAATGGGATATATTTGAATTAATATATCTCATCTGCATCATTGTGTCTGTCTGAGGCTCAGCATTAAACGAGACACATTTGAGTCAATAGTTAATGTTCATGTAGGTTGCAGATGTTGCAGCTAGTCTGAACCTCGTGGGAGTGCTGTCATGGTGCGTGAGCAGACACTAATAACTATCTGGACAGAGAATTATTACCACATAGCTATTTCGTTATGCATGGCAGCAGACAGCCTTCTCCAGAGACTGCTAAAGCCAAAGAAACATCAATAAAGCACACTGGAGCCAGTATTTTGCTGGTAGGCCGCGGCCGGGTACGGTAGGCCGCGGCCGGGTACGGTAGGCCGCGGCCGGGTACGGTAGGACACGGCTGGTACGGTAGAACACGGCTGGGTACGGTAGGACACGGCTGGGTACGGTAGGACACGGCTGGGTACGGTAGCACAGGGCTGGGTACGGTAGGACACGGCTGGGTACGGTAGGACACGGCCGGTACGGTAGGACACGGCTGGGTACGGTAGGACACGGCTGGGTACTGTAGGACACGGCTGGGTACGGTAGGCTACGGCTGGGTACGGTAGGACACGGCTGGGTACGGTAGGCTACGGCTGGGTACGGTAGGACACGGCTGGGTACGGTAGGACACAGCTGGGTACGGAGGACACGGCTGGGTACGGTAGGACACGGCCGGTACGGTAGGACACGGCCGGGTACGGTAGGACAGGGCTGGGTACGGTAGGACAGGGCTGGGTACGGTAGGACACGGCTGGGTACGGTAGGACACGGCCGGTACGATAGGACACGGCAGGGTACGGTAGGACACGGCCGGGTACGGTAGGACACGGCCGGGTACGGTAGGACACGGCTGGGTACGGAGGACACGGCTGGGTACGGTAGGACACGGCTGGGTACGGTAGGACACGGCCGGTACGGTAGGACACGGCTGGGTACGGTAGGACACGGCCGGTACGGTAGGACACGGCTGGGTACCGTAGGACACGGCTGGGTATGGTAGAACACGGCTGGGTACGGAGGACACGGCTGGGTACGGTAGAACACGGCTGGGTACGGTAGGACACGGCTGGGTACGTTAGGACACGGCTGGGTACGTTAGGACACGGCTGGGTACGGAGGACACCCCTGGGTACGGTAGAACACGGCTGGGTACGGAGGACACGGCTGGGTACGGTAGAACACGGCTGGGTACGGTAGGACACGGCTGGGTACGTTAGGACACGGCTGGGTACGTTAGGACACGGCTGGGTACGGAGGACACCCCTGGGTACGGTAGAACACGGCTGGGTACGGAGGACACGGCTGGGTACGGTAGGACACGGCTGGGTACGGTAGAACACGGCTGGGTACGGTAGGACACGGCTGGGTACGGTAGGACACGGCTGGGTACGGTAGGACACGGCTGGGTACGGTAGAACACGGCTGGGTACGGTAGGACACGGCTGGGTACGGTAGGACACGGCTGGGTACGGTAGAACACGGCTGGGTACGGTAGGCTATGGCTGGGTACTGTAGGACACGGCTGGGTACGGTAGGACACGGCCGGGTACGGTAGGACACGGCTGGGTACGGAGGACACGGCTGGGTACGGTAGGACACGGCTGGGTACTGTAGGACACGGCTGGGTACGGTAGGCTACGGCTGGGTACGGTAGGACACGGCTGGGTACGGTAGGACACAGCTGGGTACGGAGGACACGGCTGGGTACGGTAGGACACGGCCGGTACGGTAGGACACGGCCGGGTACGGTAGGACAGGGCTGGGTACGGTAGGACAGGGCTGGGTACGGTAGGACACGGCTGGGTACGGTAGGACACGGCCGGTACGATAGGACACGGCAGGGTACGGTAGGACACGGCTGGGTACGGAGGACACGGCTGGGTACGGTAGGACACGGCTGGGTACGGTAGGACACGGCCGGTACGGTAGGACACGGCTGGGTACGGTAGGACACGGCTGGGTACGGTAGGACACGGCTGGGTAAGGTAGAACACGGCTGGGTACGGAGGACACGGCTGGGTACGGTAGAACACGGCTGGGTACGGTAGGACACGGCTGGGTACGTTAGGACACGGCTGGGTACGTTAGGACACGGCTGGGTACGGAGGACACCCCTGGGTACGGTAGAACACGGCTGGGTACGGAGGACACGGCTGGGTACGGTAGAACACGGCTGGATACGGTAGGACACGGCTGGGTACGGTAGGACACGGCTGGGTACGGTAGAACACGGCTGGGTACGGTAGGACACGGCTGGGTACGGTAGGACACGGCTGGGTACGGTAGGACACGGCTGGGTACGGTAGGCTATGGCTGGGTACTGTAGGACACGGCTGGGTACGGTAGGACACGGCCGGGTACGGTAGGACAGGGCCGGGTACGGTAGGACACGGCCGGGTACGGTAGGACACGGCCGGGTACGGTAGGACAGGGCTGGGTACGGTAGGACAGGGCTGGGTACGGTAGGACACGGCTGGGTACGGTAGGACACGGCCGGTACGATAGGACACGGCAGGGTACGGTAGGACACGGCCGGGTACGGTAGGACACGGCCGGGTACGGTAGGACACGGCTGGGTACGGAGGACACGGCTGGGTACGGTAGGACACGGCTGGGTACGGTAGGACACGGCCGGTACGGTAGGACACGGCTGGGTACGGTAGGACACGGCCGGTACGGTAGGACACGGCTGGGTACGGTAGGACACGGCTGGGTATGGTAGAACACGGCTGGGTACGGAGGACACGGCTGGGTACGGTAGAACACGGCTGGGTACGGTAGGACACGGCTGGGTACGTTAGGACACGGCTGGGTACGTTAGGACACGGCTGGGTACGGAGGACACCCCTGGGTACGGTAGAACACGGCTGGGTACGGAGGACACGGCTGGGTACGGTAGAACACGGCTGGGTACGGTAGGACACGGCTGGGTACGTGGACACGGCTGGGTACGTTAGGACACGGCTGGGTACGGAGGACACCCTGGGTACGGTAGACACGGCTGGGTACGGAGGACACGGCTGGGTACGGAGGACACGGCTGGGTACGGTAGAACACGGCTGGGTACGGTAGGACACGGCTGGGTACGGTAGGACACGGCTGGGTACGGTAGGACACGGCTGGGTACGGTAGAACACGGCTGGGTACGGTAGGACACGGCTGGGTACGGTAGGACACGGCTGGGTACGGTAGAACACGGCTGGGTACGGTAGGCTATGGCTGGGTACTGTAGGACACGGCTGGGTACGGTAGGACACGGCCGGGTACGGTAGGACACGGCTGGGTACGGAGGACACGGCTGGGTACGGTAGGACACGGCTGGGTACTGTAGGACACGGCTGGGTACGGTAGGCTACGGCTGGGTACGGTAGGACACGGCTGGGTACGGTAGGACACAGCTGGGTACGGAGGACACGGCTGGGTACGGTAGGACACGGCTGGGTACGGTAGGACACGGCTGGGTAAGGTAGAACACGGCTGGGTACGGAGGACACGGCTGGGTACGGTAGAACACGGCTGGGTACGGTAGGACACGGCCGGTACGGTAGGACACGGCTGGGTACGGTAGGACACGGCTGGGTACGGTAGGACACGGCCGGTACGGTAGGACACGGCAGGGTACGGTAGGACACGGCCGGGTACGGTAGGACACGGCCGGGTACGGTAGGACACGGCTGGGTACGGAGGACACGGCTGGGTACGGTAGGACACGGCTGGGTACGGTAGGACACGGCCGGTACGGTAGGACACGGCTGGGTACGGTAGGACACGGCCGGTACGGTAGGACACGGCTGGGTACGGTAGGACACGGCTGGGTATGGTAGAACACGGCTGGGTACGGAGGACACGGCTGGGTACGGTAGAACACGGCTGGGTACGGTAGGACACGGCTGGGTACGTTAGGACACGGCTGGGTACGTTAGGACACGGCTGGGTACGGAGGACACCCCTGGGTACGGTAGAACACGGCTGGGTACGGAGGACACGGCTGGGTACGGTAGAACACGGCTGGGTACGGTAGGACACGGCTGGGTACGTTAGGACACGGCTGGGTACGTTAGGACACGGCTGGGCACGGAGGACACCCCTGGGTACGGTAGAACACGGCTGGGTACGGAGGACACGGCTGGGTACGGTAGGACACGGCTGGGTACGGTAGAACACGGCTGGGTACGGTAGGACACGGCTGGGTACGGTAGGACACGGCTGGGTACTGTGGGAACACGGCTGGGTACGGTAGGACACGGCTGGGTACGGTAGGACACGGCTGGGTACGGTAGAACACGGCTGGGTACGGTAGGCTATGGCTGGGTACTGTAGGACACGGCTGGGTACGGTAGGACACGGCCGGGTACGGTAGGACACGGCTGGGTACGGAGGACACGGCTGGGTACGGTAGGACACGGCTGGGTACTGTAGGACACGGCTGGGTACGGTAGGCTACGGCTGGGTGCGGTAGGACACGGCTGGGTACGGTAGGACACAGCTGGGTACGGAGGACACGGCTGGGTACGGTAGGACACGGCTGGGTAAGGTAGAACACGGCTGGGTACGGAGGACACGGCTGGGTACGGTAGAACACGGCTGGGTACGGTAGGACACGGCCGGTACGGTAGGACACGGCTGGGTACGGTAGGACACGGCTGGGTACGGTAGGACACGGCCGGTACGGTAGGACACGGCTGGGTACGGTAGGACACGGCTGGGTACGGTAGGACACGGCTGGGTAAGGTAGAACACGGCTGGGTACGGAGGACACGGCTGGGTACGGTAGAACACGGCTGGGTACGGTAGGACACGGCTGGGTACGTTAGGACACGGCTGGGTGCGTTAGGACACGGCTGGGTACGGAGGACACCCCTGGGTACGGTAGAACACGGCTGGGTACGGAGGACACGGCTGGGTACGGTAGGACACGGCTGGGTACGGTAGGACACGGCCGGTACGGTAGGACACGGCTGGGTACGGTAGGACACGGCTGGGTATGGTAGAACACGGCTGGGTACGGAGGACACGGCTGGGTACGGTAGAACACGGCTGGGTACGGTAGGACACGGCTGGGTACGTTAGGACACGGCTGGGTACGTTAGGACACGGCTGGGTACGGAGGACACCCCTGGGTACGGTAACACGGCTGGGCACGGAGGACACGGCTGGGTACGGTAGAACACGGCTGGGTACGGTAGGACACGGCTGGGTACGTTAGGACACGGCTGGGTACGTTAGGACACGGCTGGGTACGGAGGACACCCCTGGGTACGGTAGAACACGGCTGGGTACGGAGGACACGGCTGGGTACGGTAGGACACGGCTGGGTACGGTAGAACACGGCTGGGTACGGCACGGCTGGGTACGGTAGGACACGGCTGGGTACGGTAGGACACGGCTGGGTACGGTAGAACACGGCTGGGTACGGTAGGACACGGCTGGGTACGGTAGGACACGAACACGGCTGGGTACGGTAGGCTATGGCTGGGTACTGTAGGACACGGCTGGGTACGGTAGGACACGGCTGGGACACGGCTGGTAGGACACGGCTGGGCACGGTAGGACACGGCCGGGTACTGGGACACGGCTGGGTACGGTAGGCACGGCTGGGTACGGTAGGACACGGCTGGGTACGGTAGGACACAGCTGGGTACGGAGGACACGGCTGGGTACGGAGGACACGGCCGGCACGGTAGGACACGGCCGGGTACGGTAGGACAGGGCTGGGTACGGTAGGACAGGGCTGGGTACGGTAGGACACGGCTGGGTACGGTAGGACACGGCCGGTACGATAGGACACGGCAGGGTACGGTAGGACACGGCTGGGTACCGAGGACACGGCTGGGTACGGTAGGACACGGCTGGGTACGGTAGGACACGGCCGGGACACGGCTGGGTGCGGTAGGACACGGCTGGGTACGGTAGGACACGGCTGGGTAAGGTAGAACACGGCTGGGTACGGAGGACACGGCTGGGTACGGTAGAACACGGCTGGGTACGGTAGGACACGGCTGGGTACGTTAGGACACGGCTGGGTACGTTAGGACACGGCTGGGTACGGAGGACACCCCTGGGTACGGTAGAACACGGCTGGGTACGGAGGACACGGCTGGGTACGGTAGAACACGGCTGGATACGGTAGGACACGGCTGGGTACGGTAGGACACGGCTGGGTACGGTAGAACACGGCTGGGTACGGTAGGACACGGCTGGGTACGGTAGGACACGGCTGGGTACGGTAGGACACGGCTGGGTACGGTAGGCTATGGCTGGGTACTGTAGGACACGGCCGGGTGGTAGGACACGGCCGGGTACGGTAGGACAGGGCGGCGGTAGGACAGGGCCGGGTACGGTAGGACACGGCTTCGGGGACACGGTCGGGTTCGGTAGGACACGGCCGGGTACGGTAGGACACGGCCGGTACGGTAGGACAGGGCTGGGTACGGTAGGACACGGCTGGGTACGGTAGAACACGGCTGGGTACGGAGGACACCCCTGGGTACGGTAGAACACGGCTGGGTACGGTAGGACACGGCCGGTACGGTAGGACACGGCTGGGTCTGGTAGGACACGGCCGGGTACGGTAGGACACGGCTGGGGACACGGCCGGGTTCGGTAGGACACGGCCGGGTACGGTAGGACACGGCTGGGTACGGAGGACACGGCTGGGTACGGTAGGACACGGCCGGTGCACAGGGCTGGGTACGGTAGGACACGGCTGGGTACGGTAGAACACGGCTGGGTACGGAGGACACCCCTGGGTACGGTAGAACACGGCTGGGTACGGAGGACACGGCTGGGTACGATAGGACACGGCTGGGTACGGTAGAACACGGCTGGGTACGGTAGGACACGGCCGGTACGGTAGGACACTGCTGGGTACGGTAGGACAGGGCTGGGTACGGTAGGACACGGCTGGGTACGGTAGGACACGGCCGGTACGGTAGGACACGGCTGGGTCCGGTAGGACACGGCCGGTACGGTAGGACACGGCCGGGTTCGGTAGGACACGGCCGGGTACGGTAGGACATGGCCGGGTACGGTAGAACACGGCTGGGTACGGTAGGACACGGCCGGTACGGTAGGACACTGCTGGGTACGGTAGGACAGGGCTGGGTACGGTAGGACACGGCTGGGTACGGTAGGACAGGGCTGGGTACGGTAGGACAGGGCTGGGTACGGTAGGACACGGCTGGGTACGGTAGGACACGGCCGGTACGATAGGACACGGCAGGGTACGGTAGGACACGGCCGGGTACGGTAGGACACGGCCGGGTACGGTAGGACACGGCTGGGTACGGAGGACACGGCTGGGTACGGTAGGACACGGCTGGGTACGGTAGGACACGGCCGGTACGGTAGGACACGGCTGGGTACGGTAGGACACGGCCGGTACGGTAGGACACGGCTGGGTACGGTAGGACACGGCTGGGTATGGTAGAACACGGCTGGGTACGGAGGACACGGCTGGGTACGGTAGAACACGGCTGGGTACGGTAGGACACGGCTGGGTACGTTAGGACACGGCTGGGTACGTTAGGACACGGCTGGGTACGGAGGACACCCCTGGGTACGGTAGAACACGGCTGGGTACGGAGGACACGGCTGGGTACGGTAGAACACGGCTGGGTACGGTAGGACACGGCTGGGTACGTTAGGACACGGCTGGGTACGTTAGGACACGGCTGGGTACGGAGGACACCCCTGGGTACGGTAGAACACGGCTGGGTACGGAGGACACGGCTGGGTACGGTAGGACACGGCTGGGTACGGTAGAACACGGCTGGGTAGGGTGGGACACGGCTGGGTACACGGCTGGGTACGGTAGAACACGGCTGGGCACGGTAGGACACGGTAGGACACGGCTGGGTACGGTAGGAACACGGCTGGGTACGGTAGGCACGGCTGGGTACTGTAGGACACGGCTGGGTACGGTAGGACACGGCTGGGTACGGTAGGACACGGCTGGGCTGGGTACGGTAGGACACGGCTGGGTACTGTAGGACACGGCTGGGTACGGTAGGCTACGGCTGGGTACGGTAGGACACGGCTGGGTCGGTAGGACACAGCTGGGCACGGAGGACACGGCTGGGTACGGTAGGACACGGCTGGGTACGGTAGGACACGGCTGGGTAAGGTAGGACACGGCTGGGTACGGAGGACACGGCTGGGTACGGTAGGACACGGCTGGGTACGGTAGGACACGGCCGGGGCTGGGTACGGTAGGACACGGCTGGGTACGGTAGGACACGGCCGGTACGGTAGGACACGGCAGGGTACGGTAGGACACGGCCGGGTACGGTAGGACACGGCCGGGTACGGTAGGACACGGCTGGGTACGGAGGACACGGCTGGGTACGGTAGGACACGGCTGGGTACGGTAGGACACGGCCGGTACGGTAGGACACGGCTGGGTACGGTAGGACACGGCCGGTACGGTAGGACACGGCTGGGTACGGTAGGACACGGCTGGGTATGGTAGAACACGGCTGGGTACGGAGGACACGGCTGGGTACGGTAGAACACGGCTGGGTACGGTAGGACACGGCTGGGTACGTTAGGACACGGCTGGGTACGTTAGGACACGGCTGGGTACGGAGGACACCCCTGGGTACGGTAGAACACGGCTGGGTACGGAGGACACGGCTGGGTACGGTAGAACACGGCTGGGTACGGTAGGACACGGCTGGGTACGTTAGGACACGGCTGGGTACGTTAGGACACGGCTGGGTACGGAGGACACCCCTGGGTACGGTAGAACACGGCTGGGTACGGAGGACACGGCTGGGTACGGTAGGACACGGCTGGGTACGGTAGAACACGGCTGGGTACGGTAGGACACGGCTGGGTACGGTAGGACACGGCTGGGTACGGTAGGACACGGCTGGGTGGGTACGGTAGGACACGGCTGGGTACGGTAGGACACGGCTGGGTACGGTAGAACACGGCTGGGTACGGTAGGCTATGGCTGGGTACTGTAGGACACGGCTGGGTACGGTAGGACACGGCCGGGTGCGGTAGGACACGGCTGGGTACGGAGGACACGGCTGGGTGCGGTAGGACACGGCTGGGTACTGTAGGACACGGCTGGGGTAGGCTACGGCTGGGCTAGGACACGGCTGGGTACGGTAGGACACAGCTGGGTACGGAGGACACGGCTGGGTACGGAGGACACGGCTGGGTACGGAGGACACGGCTGGGTAAGGTAGAACACGGCTGGGTACGGAGGACACGGCTGGGTAAGGTAGAACACGGCTGGGTACGGAGGACACGGCCGGGTACGGTAGGACACGGCTGGGTACGGTAGGACACGGCTGGGTACGGTAGGACACGGCTGGGTACGGTAGGACACGGCTGGCTAGGACACGGCTGGGTACGGTAGGACACGGCTGGGTAAGGTAGGACACGGCTGGGTACGGAGGACACGGCTGGGTACGGTAGGAACACGGCTGGGTACGGTAGGACACGGCTGGGTACGGGACACGGCTGGGTACGTTAGGACACGGCTGGGTACGGAGGACACCCCTGGGTACGGTAGAACACGGCTGGGTACGGAGGACACGGCTGGGTACGGTAGGACACGGCTGGGTACGGTAGGACACGGCCGGTAGGACACGGCTGGGCACGGAGGACACGGCCTGGGTATGGTAGAACACGGCTGGGTACGGAGGACACGGCTGGGTACGGTAGAACACGGCTGGGTACGGTAGGACACGGCTGGGTACGTTAGGACACGGCTGGGTACGGTAGGACACGGCTGGGTGGAGGACACCCCTGGGTACGGTAGAACACGGCTGGGTAGGACACGGCTGGGTAGGACACGGCTGGGTACGGTAGGACACGGCTGGGTACGTTAGGACACGGCTGGGTACGTTAGGACACGGCTGGGTACGGAGGACACCCTGGGTACGGTAGAACACGGCTGGGTACGGAGGACACGGCTGGGTACGGTAGGACACGGCTGGGTACGGTAGAACACGGCTGGGTACGGTAGGACACGGCTGGGTACGGTAGGACACGGCTGGGTACGGTAGGACACGGCTGGGTACGGTAGAACACGGCTGGGTACGGTAGGACACGGCTGGGTACGGTAGGACACGGCTGGGTACGGTAGAACACGGCTGGGTACGGTAGGCTATGGCTGGGTACTGTAGGACACGGCTGGGTACGTAGGACACGGCCGGGTGCGGTAGGACACGGCTGGGTACGGAGGACACGGCTGGGTACGGTAGGACACGGCCGGGTACTGTAGGACACGGCTGGGTACGGTAGGCACGGCTGGGTACGGTAGGACACGGCTGGGTACGGTAGGACACAGCTGGGTAGGAGGACACGGCTGGGTACGGTAGGACACGGCTGGGTACGGTAGGACACGGCTGGGTACGGTAGGACAGGGCTGGGTACGGTAGGACAGGGCTGGGTACGGTAGGACACGGCTGGGTACGGTAGGACACGGCTGGGTACGATAGGACACGGCTGGGTACGGTAGGACACGGCTGGGTACCGAGGGACACGGCTGGGTACGGTAGGACACGGCTGGGTACGGTAGGACACGGCTGGGTACGGTAGGACACGGCTGGGTACGGTAGGACACGGCTGGGTACGGTAGGACACGGCTGGGTAAGGTAGAACACGGCTGGGTACGGAGGACACGGCTGGGTACGGTAGAACACGGCTGGGTACGGTAGGACACGGCTGGGTACGTTAGGACACGGCTGGGTACGTTAGGACACGGCTGGGTACGGAGGACACCCCTGGGTACGGTAGAACACGGCTGGGTACGGAGGACACGGCTGGGTACGGTAGAACACGGCTGGATACGGTAGGACACGGCTGGGTACGGTAGGACACGGCTGGGTACGGTAGAACACGGCTGGGTACGGTAGGACACGGCTGGGTACGGTAGGACACGGCTGGGTACGGTAGGACACGGCTGGGTACGGTAGGCTATGGCTGGGTACTGTAGGACACGGCCGGGTACGGTAGGACACGGCCGGGTACGGTAGGACAGGGCCGGGTACGGTAGGACAGGGCCGGGTACGGTAGGACACGGCCGGGTTCGGTAGGACACGGTCGGGTTCGGTAGGACACGGCCGGGTACGGTAGGACACGGCCGGTACGGTAGGACAGGGCTGGGTACGGTAGGACACGGCTGGGTACGGTAGAACACGGCTGGGTACGGAGGACACCCCTGGGTACGGTAGAACACGGCTGGGTACGGTAGGACACGGCCGGTACGGTAGGACACGGCTGGGTCTGGTAGGACACGGCCGGTACGGTAGGACACGGCCGGGTTCGGTAGGACACGGCCGGGTTCGGTAGGACACGGCCGGGTACGGTAGGACACGGCCGGGTACGGAGGACACGGCTGGGTACGGTAGGACACGGCCGGTACGGTAGGACAGGGCTGGGTACGGTAGGACACGGCTGGGTACGGTAGAACACGGCTGGGTACGGAGGACACCCCTGGGTACGGTAGAACACGGCTGGGTACGGAGGACACGGCTGGGTACGATAGGACACGGCTGGGTACGGTAGAACACGGCTGGGTACGGTAGGACACGGCCGGTACGGTAGGACACTGCTGGGTACGGTAGGACAGGGCTGGGTACGGTAGGACACGGCTGGGTACGGTAGGACACGGCTGGGTACGGTAGGACACGGCTGGGTCCGGAGGACACGGCCGGTACGGTAGGACACGGCTGGGTTCGGAGGACACGGCGGGTACGGTGGACATGGCCGGGTACGGTAGAACACGGCTGGATACGGTAGGACACGGCTGGGTACGGTAGGACACTGCTGGGTACGGTAGGACAGGGCTGGGTACGGTAGGACACGGCTGGGTACGGTAGGACACGGCTGGTAGGACACGGCCGGGTTCGGTAGGACACGGCCGGGTACGGTAGGACACGGCCGGGTACGGTAGGACACGGCCGGGTACGGTAGAACACGGCTGGGTACGGTAGGACACGGCCGGTACGGTAGGACACGGCTGGGTCTGGTAGGACACGGCCGGTACGGTAGGACACGGCCGGGTTCGGTAGGACACGGCCGGGTTCGGTAGGACACGGCCGGGTACGGTAGGACACGGCCGGGTACGGAGGACACGGCTGGGTACGGTAGGACACGGCCGGTACGGTAGGACAGGGCTGGGTACGGTAGGACACGGCTGGGTACGGTAGAACACGGCTGGGTACGGAGGACACCCCTGGGTACGGTAGAACACGGCTGGGTACGGAGGACACGGCTGGGTACGATAGGACACGGCTGGGTACGGTAGAACACGGCTGGGTACGGTAGGACACGGCCGGTACGGTAGGACACTGCTGGGTACGGTAGGACAGGGCTGGGTACGGTAGGACACGGCTGGGTACGGTAGGACACGGCTGGTACGGAGGACACGGCTGGGTCCGGTAGGACACGGCTGGGTACGGAGGACACGGCTGGGTTCGCGGCCGGCTGGTAGGACATGGCTGGGTACGGTAGAACACGGCTGGGTACGGTAGGACACGGCCGGTACGGTAGGACACTGCTGGGTACGGTAGGACAGGGCTGGGTACGGTAGGACACGGCTGGGTACGGTAGGACACGGCCGGTACGGTAGGACACGGCTGGGTCCGGTAGGACACGGCCGGTACGGTAGGACACGGCCGGGTTCGGTAGGACACGGCCGGGTACGGTAGGACACGGCCGGGTACGGTAGGACATGGCCGGGTACGGTAGAACACGGCTGGGTACGGTAGGACACGGCCGGTACGGTAGGACACTGCTGGGTACGGTAGGACAGGGCTGGGTACGGTAGGACACGGCTGGGTACGGTAGGACACGGCCGGTACGGTAGGACACGGCTGGGTCCGGTAGGACACGGCCGGTACGGTAGGACACGGCCGGGTTCGGTAGGACACGGCCGGGTACGGTAGGACACGGCCGGGTACGGTAGGACACGGCTGGGTACGGTAGGACACGGCTGGGTACGGTAGGACACAGCTGGTACGGTAGGACACGGCTTGTTACGTTAGGACACGGCCGGTACGGTAGGCTACGGCCAGTATCCTGTAAAGGTCTCATGTAATTTTGAGGTCCAACAGAATATTGTGTGAACAGCATTGACTATCAGTCCTATCTAGCTACTAAAGTAAAACAGCTGGTTGTAACAGTAGTTCTCTGTTTTTAAATAAGAGTTTATTATTTATAATGCCAGTCTAACAGAGAGGCAATGTTTCCTCACTCAACACAAAAGGAACTAACATGAGAGAGCAGATATCCCTCTTCCTGGCCCAGCCCAGGTCTAAGCTACATCTGCACTACACTGCTAACAGAGGACAGACTGGGCAGCGTCATTGCCAGTGCCAGGGTTCGTCTGAGTGTCTTTCCTTGGCATCAGCTCCCACAAATGTCCATTGTGCATAAAGCCTATGATTAAACACCCTGCCAAATGATGTATTATAGTCTGTAGAGCTCTGCTACCCAACCCAAGCCAGACGGCCCGACATTATTCATCGGGTTAGGGCTGGGTAGGGCCTTAAATTTCATCAATAACTAGGGTAGTGCCTTAAATTTCATTAATAACTAGGGTAGGGCCTTAAATTTCATTAATAACTAGGGTAGGGCCTTACATTTCTTCAATATCTAGGGTAGGGCCTTATATTTCATCAATAACTAGGGTAGGGCCTTACATTTCACAATAACTAGGGTAGGGCCTTAAATTTAATCAATAACTAGGGTAGGGCCTTTATTTAATCAATAACTAGGGTAGGGCCTTTATTTCATCCATTGCTAGGGTAGGGCCTTTATTTCATCAATAACTAGGGTAGGGCCTTTATTTCATCAATAACTAGGGTAGGGCTTTTATTTCATCAATTGCTAGGGTAGGGCTTTTATTTAATCAATTGCTAGGGTAGGGCCTTTATTTCATCAATAACTAGGGTAGGGCCTTTATTTCATCAATAACTAGGGTAGGGCCTTTATTTCATCAATTGCTAGCGTAGGGCCTTTATTTCATCAATTGCTAGGGTAGGGCCTTTATTTCATCAATAACTAGGGTAAGAGCAGGGCTTGGGTATCACTAAATTGATCACTAATATTTTGAAAATGAGCCATTTGCTCGTGCACTGCTGTGCAGGACAGTCATATCTGACTAAGATCATGGGTACATAACATGGTGTCAGAAGTACCTCGTCAAATATAAGACAGGAGAGATTACTTCACAGAAAATAATGTTACTTGAGTTTTGCCGGAGTTTAGAGTGACCAAAAAGCTGACTGCTCTCTCACGTCTCTTCATGGAGCAGAGCAGCCCAAGTGGAGCCGTTGCTATGGATACTCAGACTCAGAGCCCCGTGAGCAGAGCAATGGATTTACTAACAGAGGAAGTTATTTCTGATTTCGGGCATAGGCTTTAAATTTGCCAGAAGCAATCAGGCCTGGGTAGGGCCTGAACATCGCGGGCCTGGTTATGGCCTGAACATCGCGGGCCTGGTTAGGGCGTGAACGTCGTGGGCCTGGGTAGGGCCTGAACATCGCGGGCCTGGTTATGGCCTGAACATCGTGGGCCTGGTTAGGGCCTGAACGTCTCGGGCCTGGTTAGGGCCTGAACGTCACGGGCCTGGGTAAGGCCTGAACATCGTGGGCCTGCTTAGGGCCTGCTTAGGGCCTGAACATCGTGGGCCTGGTTAGGGCCTGAACGTCTCGGGCCTGGTTATGGCCTGAACGTCGCGGGCCTGGGTAAGGCCTGAACATCGTGGGCCTGGGTAGGGCCTGAACATCGCGGGCCTGGTTATGGCCTGAACATCGTGGGCCTGGTTAGGGCCTGAACGTCTCGGGCCTGGTTAGGGCCTGAACGTCGCAGGCCTGGGTAAGGCCTGAACATCGTGGGCCTGCTTAGGGCCTGCTTAGGGCCTGAACATCGTGGGCCTGGTTAGGGCCTGAACGTCGCGGGCCTGGGTAAGGCCTGAACGTCGTGGGCCTGGGTAAGGCCTGAACATCGTGGGCCTGGGTAGGGCCTGAACATCGTGGGCCTCGGTAGGGCCTGAACATCGTGGGCCTGGGTAAGGCCTGAACATCGTGGGCCTCGGTAGGGCCTGAACGTCGTGGGCCTGGGTAGGTCTTGGGCTTCAAATTCATGCCTGTGCAGGGCTCTAGTTTTCTGCCTGACAGACTGACCTTGGGATTGAGACGATACAGCCAGATACTGTACAACTATACTCAGGACCTTGTTAGGGTATTTTATTTATAGTCTATGGGACCAGTCTGTCTATACATAGACCTCTGAAAAAAAGGAGAGCGCTGTCATCTGGCAGAAGAACAACAGAGTGAGGAGGACAGGACACCCACCGGTGGTCAACAAGAGAAAGCTTTTAGCTAAAGTTTCTTAGCTTCTTTGATTACCTTAAAAATAGAGCTCGCCAGCTTGTAGTCCTAAAAAAAAAACAGTTCATCCATTCCTATGGGAGGAAATGAATGGGAAGAAAAGTGTTTATGGATAAACGCCTAAAATAAGGTCTTTAGCAACTATGGGGCAAAACAGACAGGGTTGGCTTAGATTGTTGACAAAATGTAAACTATATTTCGTCTTCAATGTTTATTCAATAACATGAATAACATTTGCACAATGTCAACTTGTCTTTCAAATACATTGTTACAGTTGTTGGTCAGCTGGCTAGCGAATTTTAGCCATATTTAGCATTGAAATTAAATCATTCAAAACAAGACTTGGTATCAAGAACAAGATGATGAGACATTGCCCACGTGGCAGTTGTTACCCACGTGGCAGTTGTTACCCAAGTGGCAGTTGTTACCCACGTGGCAGTTGTTGCCCACGTGGCATTGTTAACCACATGGCAGTTGTTACCCACATGGCAGTTGTTGCCCACGTGGCAGTTGTTATCCACTTGGCAGTTGTTACGCACGTGGCAGTTGTTACCGACGTGGCAGTTGTTAACCCAAGTGGCAGTTGTTACCCACGTGGCAGTTGTTACCCAAGTGGCAGTTGTTACCCACGTGGCAGTTGTTACCCACGTGGCATTGTTACCCACGTGGCAGTTGTTACCCACGTGGCATTGTTAACCACATGGCAGTTGTTACCCACGTGGCAGTTGTTGCCCACGTGGCAGTTGTTACCCACGTGGCAGTTGTTACCCACGTGGCAGTTGTTACCGACGTGGCAGTTGTTACCCAAGTGGCAGTTGTTACCCACGTGGCAGTTGTTACCCACGTGGCAGTTGTTACCCAAGTGGCAGTTGTTACCCACGTGGCAGTTGTTACCCACGTGGCAGTTGTTGCCCACGTGGCATTGTTAACCACATGGCAGTTGTTACCCACATGGCAGTTGTTGCCCACGTGGCAATTGTTATCCACTTGGCAGTTGTTACCCACGTGGCAGTTGTTACCGACGTGGCAGTTGTTACCCACGTGGCATTGTTACCCACGTGGCAGTTGTTACCCACGTGGCAGTTGTTACCCACGTGTCATTGTTACCCACGTGGCAGTTGTTACCCACGTGGCAGTCGTTACCCACGTGGCAGTTGTTGGTAGCTATCTGGCCATCCTGAATCACTAGAACTCGTGAACTTCTGTCCCATTGAAGCGTGCCCATCGTTTTCCTCACGTTGTCAGCTCACCTATCTATAAGTATTGTTCTGTGAGATAACATCAGTCAGTTAAACTTTATGAATTATGCAGCCTTTGTGCTTTTACTGATTATAGAAATGCTTCAAAATTCACGACAAAAAAAGATGTTATCTCATAGAACAAAGCGTATCAGATTTCCTAAGCCTGTGTTTACCACAAACCTTATTTATTTTCAGCATTTATCCCAAAACCCTCTAAAATTGCCATTCATTATAATCCATAGGCTTTTACATGTTTTACCTTTATTTAACTAGGAAAGTCAGTTAATAAGAACAAATTCTTACTTTTGATGACGGTCTAGGAACAGTGGGTTAACTGCCTTACTCAGGGGTAGAACGACAGATGTTTCAATTGTCAACTCAGGAATTTGATCTTGCAAACTTTCAGTTACAAGTCCAACACTCTAACCACTAGGCTACCTGCTGGTTACTAGTCCAACGCTCTAACCACTAGGCTACCTGCTGGTTACTAGTCCAACGCTCTAACCACTAGGCTACCTGCTGGTTACTAGTCCAACGCTCTAACCACTAGGCTACTTGCTGGTTACTAGTCCAACGCTCTAACCACTAGGCTACCTGCTGCTTTGGTCGACGAGCCATGGAGGAGTTAGTGCCTACAAAAATAGACCATTACTATTGTTCTCTACATACCACATGTGGAAGAATGTCAGCATATTTTCAACAGGAGAATGAATCAGATTCACTAGTAGTGAATCACTAGATAGCCGTCCATACCAAAACGTGTGTGAACACACAGTAAGGACCAACCAATCACGGCGAAAAAAAATCTACTCTAATTCCCTCTAATAACTATCCTTACATTACGAGTAGATTTTTCTGATTTTTCTCAGCAGAAAATGTGTTCTGTCCAGTCAGGCAATCCTGTAGCGTTTCATTAAATTTGCAAGACTATAACTGTGAATTGTTTATAGCCAGCGAGCCTAATCCAATTTCCTCTAGCTTTTATCTGATCTCCTTCCAAGATACAAGCTCATTGGGCAAAATAAAACCATGCCAGGTTGCATTTTTAAAGTCACTGCTGGCATAATCAAAGCTATGCTTAGCACTTTTACACCCAAACAACTTGAATAACAAATAATAAAAGCGCTGCTCTGCTTTCTCAACAACACTACTATCCACAAGGCAGATCCTACAGGCCCTAGTTTCTACCTTCTCAACAACACTACTATCCACAAGGCAGGTCCTACAGGCCCTAGTTTCTACCTTCTCAACAACACTACTATCCACAAGGCAGGTCCTACAGGCCCTAGTTTCTACCTTCTTAACAACACTACTATCCACAAGGCAGATCCTACAGGCCCTAGTTTCTACCTTCTCAACAACACTACTATCCACAAGGCAGATCCTACAGGCCCTAGTTTCTACCTTCTCAACAACAACACTATCCACAAGGCAGATCCTACAGGCCCTAGTTTCTACCTTCTCAACAACACTACTATCCACAAGGCAGATCCTACAGGCCCTAGTTTCTACCTTCTCAACAACACTACTATCCACAAGGCAGATCCTACAGGCCCTAGTTTCTACCTTCTCAACAACAACACTATCCACAAGGCAGGTCCTACAGGCCCTAGTTTCTACCTTCTCAACAACAACACTATCCACAAGGCAGATCCTACAGGCCCTAGTTTCTACCTTCTCAACAACACTACTATCCACAAGGCAGATCCTACAGGCCCTAGTTTCTACCTTCTCAACAACACTACTATCCACAAGGCAGATCCTACAGGCCCTAGTTTCTACCTTCTCAACAACACTACTATCCACAAGGCAGATCCTACAGGCCCTAGTTTCTACCTTCTCAACAACACTACTATCCACAAGGCAGATCCAACAGGCCCTAGTTTCTACCTTCTCAAACACACTATCAACAAGGCAGATCCTACAGGCCCTAGTTTCTACCTTCTCAAACACACTATCAACAAGGCAGATCCTACAGGCCCTAGTTTCTACCTTCTCAAACACACTATCCACAAGGCAGATCCTACAGGCCCTAGTTTCTACCTTCTCAAACACACTATCCACAAGGCAGATCCTACAGGCCCTAGTTTCTACCTTCTCAAACACACTATCCACAAGGCAGATCCTACAGGCCCTAGTTTCTACCTTCTCAAACACACTATCAACAAGGCAGGTACTACAGGCCCTAGTTTCTACCTTCTCAACAACACTATCCACAAGGCAGATCCTACAGGCCCTAGTTTCTACCTTCTCAACAACACTATCCACAAGGCAGGTCCTACAGAGCCTAGTTTTGTCACACCTGGACTACTGTTCAGTCGTGTGGTCAGGTGCCACAAAGAGGGACCTCTGAAAATTACAATTGGCTCCGAACAGGGCAGCATGGCTGGTCCTTAAATATACACTGAGAGCTGACATTAATAATATGCATGTACCTTCTATTAATATTATCATGTAAATCGTTCGTGGCTCAAAGTGGAGGAGAGATTGACTTCCTTACTACTTGTTTTTGTAAGAAGTGTTGACATGTTGAATGCACCAAGCTGTCTGTTTAAACTACTACAGTAGCACACAGCTCAGACACCCATCCATACCCTACAAGCCATGCCACCAGAGGTCTGTTTAAACTACTACAGTAGCACACAGCTCAGACACCCATCCATACCCTACAAGCCATGCCACCAGAGGTCTGTTTAAACTACCAACACACAGCTCAGACACCCATCCATACCCTACAAGACATGCTACCAGAGGTCTGTTTAAACTACTACAGTAGCACACAGCTCAGACACCCATCCATACCCCACAAGACATGCTACCAGAGGTCTGTTTAAACTACTACAGTAGCACACAGCTCAGACACCCATCCATACCCCACAAGACATGCCACCAGAGGTCTGTTTAAACTACTAACACACAGCTCAGACACCCATCCATACCCCACAAGACATGCCACAAGAGGTCTGTTTAAACTACTAACACACATCTCAGACACCCATCCATACCCCACAAGACATGCCACCAGAGGTCTGTTTAAACTACTAACACACAGCTCAGACACCCATCCATACCCTACAAGACATGCCACCAGAGGTCTGTTTAAACTACTACAGTAGCACACAGCTCAGACACCCAGTCATACCCCACAAGACATGCCACCAGAGGTCTATTTAAACTACTAACACACAGCTCAGACACCCATCCATACCCCACAAGACATGCCACCAGAGGTCTGTTTAAACTACTAACACACAGCTCAGACACCCATCCATACCCCACAAGACATGCCACCAGAGGTCTCTTCACAATCCCCAAGTCCAGAACAGACTATGGGAGGCGCACAGTACTACGTAGAGCCATGACTACATGGAACTGATGGAAGCAGTAGAATCAGATTTACAAAACAAAAATACACCTTATGGAACAGTGGGGACTGTGAAGAGATACACACACACAGGAACAGACACACATACACACGCACTCTATACACACACAGGAACAGACACACATACACACACACTCTATACACACACAGGAACAGACACACATACACACGCACTCTATACACACACATACCTTGTAATATTGTTATATTGTGGTTTTATACATTTTGTATTGTAGATATGTAGTGGTGTAATAATGTTATATGATGCAAAAAAGTGTTTGGTTGATGTAAGTGCCTTAAAATGTTTGGACCCCAGGAAGAGTAGCTGCTGCCTTGGCAGGAACTAATAGGGATCCATAATAAACCCCAGGAAGAGTAGCTGCTGCCTTGGCAGGAACTAATAGGGATCCATAATAAACCCCAGGAAGAGTAGCTGTTACCTTGGCAGGAACTAATAGGGATCCATAATAAACCCCAGGAAGAGTAGCTGCTGCCTTGGCAGGAACTAATGGGGATCCATAATAAACCCCAGGAAGAGTAGCTGCTGCCTTGGCAGGAACTAATAGGGATCCATAATAAACCCCAGGAAGAGTAGCTGCTGCCTTGGCAGGAACTAATGGGGATCCATAATAAACCCCAGGAAGAGTAGCTGCTGCCTTGGCAGGAACTAATAGGGATCCATAATAAACCCCAGGAAGAGTAGCTGCTGCCTTGGCAACAGCTAATGGGGATCCATAATAAACCCCAGGAAGAGTAGCTGCTGCCTTGGCAGGAACTAATAGGGATCCATAATAAACCCCAGGAAGAGTAGCTGCTGCCTTGGCAACAGCTAATGGGGATCCATAATAAACCCCAGGAAGAGTAGCTGCTGCCTTGGCAACAGCTAATGGGGATCCATAATAAATACAAATAACAAATCAGAAACACATTACATCATCGAAATCAATGTGCACATAAGTGAAAAGCCATTTGCTATGAGACCAAAAAGATCACCTCAAATCACCTCAGCCTACGCTGAACAAAAAATAAACACAACATGCCACAATTTCAAGGATTCGACTGAGTTACAGTTCATATAAGGAAATCAGTCAATTGAAATAAATGTATTAGTCCCTAATCTGTGGATTTCACATGACTGGGAATACAGATATGCCTCTTAAAAAAAGAAGAAAAAAAAGTATTGGTGCGTGGATCAGAGAACCAGTCAGTGTCTGGTGTGACCACCATTTGCCTTATGCAGCGAGACACATCTCCATCACATAGAGTTGATCAGGCTGTTGATTGTGGCCTGTGGAATGTTGTCCCACTCCTCTTCAATGGCTGTGTAAAGTTGCTGGATATTGGCTGGAACTGGAACACACTGTTTTTCGCGTCAATCCAGAGCATTCCAAACCAGCTCAATGAGTATGCAGGACATGGAAGAACTGGGACATTTTCAGCTTCCAGGGATTGTGTACAGATCCTTGCGACATGGGGCTGTGCATTATCATGCTGAAACATGAGGTGATGGCAGCGAATGAATGGCACGACAATGGGCCTAGAGGATCTCGTCACGGTTTCTCTGTCCATTCAAATTGCCATTGATAAAATGCAATTGTGTTCGTTGTCCGTAGCTTATGCCTGCCCATACCATAACTCCACCGCCACCATGGGGCAGTCTGTTAACAACGTTGACATCAGCAAACAACTCGCCCACACAATGTCATACACGCTGTCTGCCACCTGCCCGGTACAGTTGAAACCGGGATTAATCTGTGAAGAGCACACTTCTCCACCATGCCAGTGGCCATCGAAGATGAGCATTTACCCACTGAAGTCGGTTACGACGCTGAACTGAAGTCAGGTCAAGACCCCGGTGAGGACGACGAGCACGCAGATGAGCTTCCCTGAGACGGTTTCTGACAGCAAACCTGCAGTTTCATCAGCTGTCCGGGTGGCTGGTCTCAGATGATACTGCAGGTGAAGAAACTGGATTCGGAGGTCCTGGCCTGGCGGGTTACATGTGGTTTGTGGTTGTGAGGCTGGTTGGACGTACTGCCAAATTCTCAAATCCCCTGTCTTGTGCAAGTTTTAGATAGACACAATACCTGTTACGTAAAGGCGTCAGATAAAGATGACGTGCAGGACCTTGCAGGGATGTGTAGTCTTGAATGATGCCTACTTTCATGCTTATTAGCATTTTCAAATCTGAGAGTAAATAAATCATCTTGTTTGAGAGAGATTTTCATGGTTATCAAAACAAGCCTACTACGTGTTTCTATGAGAAAAATGAATGATGGAAAAGCGATTGGAACCATTTCCCTGTTTGACCACTAGGTTTTATGGGCATTATGACACCTCCACTGTGGGGCTCTATTATAGGTAAAAATAACATGTTCATATTTAGTTAATTAGCTGGCTCAGTGGTTTCCAACCTTTTTTGGTTACTTTAACACCAACTGAATTATGCTTATCCCGGAGTACCTCCTCATGTGCATTTTACCAGTACAGCAGGCCCATGGTCTCATCAGTTTTTATCAAGTACCCCATGTGGATCGGCTAAGTACCTCCAGGGGTCCTAGTACCCCTGTTTGGGAACCACTGAGCTAGCTCATATTACACGGCCTGTTCCATGTTTGGAATTGACACAACAGAATGTGACATCACAGTGAGATATAACGTTTCCATGGTTCACTAGCTGCCGAACGTTAGCTACATTAAATTAATTATCCCGCTAGCTAATTAAATACCAAATTAAATACCGATACAATGGGGCTTTAAACCCCCCTAGCCCAATAATGTACTAGTTAGTTAGCATCTATGAATGGGGTATAAACTCCCTAGCTAGCTAGTACAGAAAGGGGATGACTAGCTAACAGCACAACAAACACAAAAAACCCACCTCTTCTTTAGTTAGCTGTTGAATTTATTATGGATTTATTATGGATAAATGAATAAGCAATATCCCCATTTTAAATAGTATCTATCAGTATTGTATGTGAACCATCAGTCTATGTAAACTTATACTCTGTCATCTCCGTCTGGATTACCACGCTGTTGGCTGGGCTCCCTGCCTGTGCCACCACTCATGCTTTAATAGACTTAATAGACAATATGAGTTCATAAGAAGAAATTGTGTGACAGGAGAAAGGAGTAATAAAACCATTCCAACTGGGCAGGAACAAATGGGTTGTGGACTGTGTAAACACATAAGGTCGTTAGCCTATGGTTGACCCAACCTGAAACTTAGCTCTGGGGTTTTTAGATAAGGCAGTGAGTGCATTCCTAGGGTTTCTGTTAATTAAAACTGTCAGTTCAGTGGTGATCGATAATGTTGAGGGGTCAAAAGTTATCTGGGAGTGTGTTAGTAAGATAGAATGAAATGTTCACCTTACTTTGTCCTGTCGAGAGGAGGGGGTTCGGTTAAGGCAGTGAAATGACGTCATGTATTTAAACTGATGCATGTGTTTGAGTGGGAGCGCGCTCCGAGAATAAATTCTATTACCTAATATTTAAAGACTGGTCTGCGTCTATTTTATCCAAACAAGAAATCTTACAAATTCTCATAAAATAGATGAAGGGCTTTCAATTGATGAAAGCACATTGGCATAATTAAATTATACTAACATTAGCTAACCGTCCCACCTGCCCATAAGAAGTTATATTTAAACAAAATAATGTTTTAGGAACGCTAATCTTTTCGTTTTCCAACTACAGCAACAATTTCAGAACAGTCTGAGATGTTGAGTGTCATGGCTTGTTGAAATGACATGAAACGACTTCCTGGTGACCTCAGCCACCCTAATCAGGTGATTAGGGTGACTTGGTTACCCTACCCCTTTCATGATATGACGCCCTTCTGCTCATTAAAAAAGACTACAGTGTCTGTCATCAATAGGTATTTTGTGCTTTAGCTTATGTAGAAGTATAAAAGAACAGGCTTTACAATGCACTACTACCTCCAGTATGTTCAGACTATCAGGAACATGATAACATGATACCTGGAAACATGATAACATGATACCTGGAAACATGATAACATGATACCTGGGAACATGATACCTGGAAACATGATAACATGATATCTGGAAACATGATAACATGATACATGGGAACATGATAACATGATACCTGGAAACATGATAACATGATATCTGGAAACATGATAACATGATACATGGGAACATGATAACATGATACCTGGAAACATGATAACATGATACCTGGAAACATGATAACATGATACCTGGAAACATGATAACATGATACCTGGGAACATGATACCTGGGAACATGATAACATGATACTAGGGAACATGATAACATGATACCTGGAAACATGATAACATGATACCTGGGAACATGATAACATGATATCTGGACACATGATAACATGATACCTGGGAACATGATAACATGATATCTGGAAACATGATAACATGATACCTGGGAACATGATACCTGGGAACATGATAACATGATACTAGGGAACATGATAACATGATATCTGGAAACATGATAACTTGATACCTGGGAACATGATAACATGATACCAGGGAACATGATAACATGATATCTGGAAACATGATAACATTATACCTGGGAACATGATAACATGATACCTGGAAACATGATAATATGATACCTGGAAACATGATAACATAGTACCTGGGAACGTGATAACATAGTACCTGGGAACATGATAACATGATACCTGGGAACATGATAACAAGATAACATGATGCCTGGAAACATGATAACATGATACCTGGGAACATGATACCTGGAAACATGATAACATGATACCTGGAAACATGATAACATGATACCTGGAAACATGATAACATGATACCTGGGAACATGATAACATGATTCCTGGGAACATGATACCAGGGAACATAGCAACATGATACCTAGGAACATGGTAACATGATACCTGGGAACATTATACCATGATAGCTGGGAACACGATACCTGGGAACATGATAACACAATACCTGGGAACATGATAACATGATACCTGGGAACATGATAACATGATACCTGGGAACATGATAACATGGTACTTGGGAACATGATAACAGAATACCTGGGAACATGATAACACAATAACTGGGAACATGATAACACGATACCTGGGAACATGATAACATGGAATACCTGGGAACATGATAACATGGCATACCACTGAACATGATAACATGATACCTGGGAACATGATACCTGGGAACATGATAACATGGGATACTTGGGAACATAATACCTGGGAACATGATAACATGGGATACCTGGGAACATGATACCTGGGAACATGATAACACAATACCTGGGAACATGGTACCTGGGAACATGATACCTGGAAACATGATACCTGGAAACATGATAACATGATACCTGGAAACATGATAACATGATACCTGGAAACATGATAACATGATACCTGGAAACATGATAACATGATACCTGGAAACATGATAACATGATACCTGGAACATGATAACATGATACTAGGGAACATGATAACATGATACCTGGAAACATGATAACATGATACCTGGAAATGATAACATGATAACATGATATCTGGAAACATGATAACATGATATCTGGAAACATGAAACATGATAACATGGAAACATGATAACTGGAAACATGATAACATGATACCTGGAAACATGATAACATGATACCTGAAACATGATAACATGATAACATGATACAGGAACATGATAACATGATACCTGGAAACATGATAACATGATACCTGGAAACATGATAACATGATACCTGGGAACATGATAACATGAACATGATAACATGATATCTGGGAACATGATAACATGATACCTGGGAACATGATAACATGATACCTGGAAACATGATAACATGATACCTGGGAACATGATACATGATTCCTGGGAACATGATAACATGATACTAGGAACATGATAACATGATATCTGGAAACATGATAACATGATACCTGGGAACATGATAACATGATACCAGGGAACATGATAACATGATATCTGGAAACATGATAACATTATACCTGGGAACATGATAACATGATACCTGGAAACATGATACTATGGTACCTGGAAACATGATAACATAGTACCTGGGAACGTGATAACATAGTACCTGGGAACATGATAACATGATACCTGGGAACATGATAACATGATAACATGATGCCTGGAAACATGATAACATGATACCTGGGAACATGATACCTGGAAACATGATAACATGATACCTGGAAACATGATAACATGATACCTGGGAACATGATAACATGATTCCTGGGAACATGATACCAGGGAACATAGCAACATGATACCTAGGAACACGATACCTGGGAACATGATAACACAATACCTGGGAACATGATAACATGATACCTGGGAACATGATAACATGATACCTGGGAACATGATAACATGGTACTTGGGAACATGATAACAGAATACCTGGGAACATGATAACACAATAACTGGGAACATGATAACACGATACCTGGGAACATGATAACATGGGATACCTGGGAACATGATAACATGGGATACCACTGAACAAGATAACATGATACCTGGGAACATGATACCTGGGAACATGATAACATGGGATACCTGGGAACATGATACCTGGGAACATTATAACATGATACCTGGGAACGTGATAACATAGTACCTGGGAACATGATAACATGATACCTGGGAACATGATAACATGATACCTGGGAACAAGATAACATAGTACTTGGGAACATGATAACAGAATACCTGGGAACATGATAACACAATAACTGGGAACATGATAACACGATACCTGGGAACATGATAACATGGGATACCTGGGAACATGATAACATGATACCTGGGAACATGATAACATAGTACTTGGGAACATGATAACATGGGATACCTGGGAACATGGTAACACAATAACTGGGAACATGATAACACAATAACTGGGAACATGATAACACAATAACTGGGAACATGATAACATGGGATACCTGGGAACATGATAACATGATACCTGGGAACGTGATAACATAGTACCTGGGAACATGATAACATGATACCTGGGAACATGATAACAAGATAACATGATGCCTGGAAACATGATAACATGATACCTGGGAACATGATACCTGGAAACATGATAACATGATACCTGGAAACATGATAACATGATACCTGGAAACATGATAACATGATACCTGGGAACATGATAACATGATTCCTGGGAACATGATACCAGGGAACATAGCAACATGATACCTAGGAACATGGTAACATGATACCTGGGAACATTATACCATGATAGCTGGGAACACGATACCTGGGAACATGATAACACAATACCTGGGAACATGATAACATGATACCTGGGAACATGATAACATGATACCTGGGAACATGATAACATGGTACTTGGGAACATGATAACAGAATACCTGGGAACATGATAACACAATAACTGGGAACATGATAACACGATACCTGGGAACATGATAACATGGAATACCTGGGAACATGATAACATGGCATACCACTGAACATGAT
Organism: Oncorhynchus nerka; assembly: GCF_034236695.1. Classification (NCBI taxonomy): domain Eukaryota; kingdom Metazoa; phylum Chordata; class Actinopteri; order Salmoniformes; family Salmonidae; genus Oncorhynchus; species Oncorhynchus nerka. The sequence continues at coordinate 94,285,051 of NC_088405.1, read as the reverse complement.
AACATGATACCTGGGAACATGATACCTGGGAACATGATAACATGGGATACTTGGGAACATAATACCTGGGAACATGATAACATGGGATACCTGGGAACATGATACCTGGGAACATGATAACACAATACCTGGGAACATGGTACCTGGGAACATGATACCTGGAAACATGAGAACATGATACCTGGAAACATGATAACATGATACCTGGAAACATGATAACATGATACCTGGAAACATGATAACATGATACCTGGAAACATGATAACATGATACCTGGAAACATGATAACATGATACCTGGAAACATTATAACATGATACCTGGGAACATGATAACATGATACCTGGAAACATGATAACATGATACCTGGAAACATGATAACATGATACCAGGGAACATGATAACATGATATCTGGGAACATGATAACATGATACCTGGGAACATGATAACATGATATCTGGAAACATGATAACATGATACCTGGGAACATGATAACATGATACTAGGGAACATGATAACATGATATCTGGAAACATGATAACATGATACCTGGGAACATGATAACATGATACCAGGGAACATGATAACATGATATCTGGAAACATGATAACATTATACCTGGGAACATGATAACATGATACCTGGAAACATGATACTATGGTACCTGGAAACATGATAACATAGTACCTGGGAACGTGATAACATAGTACCTGGGAACATGATAACATGATACCTGGGAACATGATAACATGATAACATGATGCCTGGAAACATGATAACATGATACCTGGGAACATGATACCTGGAAACATGATAACATGATACCTGGAAACATGATAACATGATACCTGGGAACATGATAACATGATTCCTGGGAACATGATACCAGGGAACATAGCAACATGATACCTAGGAACACGATACCTGGGAACATGATAACACAATACCTGGGAACATGATAACATGATACCTGGGAACATGATAACATGATACCTGGGAACATGATAACATGGTACTTGGGAACATGATAACAGAATACCTGGGAACATGATAACACAATAACTGGGAACATGATAACACGATACCTGGGAACATGATAACATGGGATACCTGGGAACATGATAACATGGGATACCACTGAACAAGATAACATGATACCTGGGAACATGATACCTGGGAACATGATAACATGGGATACCTGGGAACATGATACCTGGGAACATGATAACATGGGATACCTGGGAACATGATACCTGGGAACATGATACCTGGGAACATGATAACACAATACCTGGGAACATGATACCTGGGAACATGATACCTGGGAACATGATACCTGGGAACATGATAACACGATACCTGGGAACATGATAACATGATACCTGGGAACATGATATCATGGTACCTGGGAACATGATAACAGAATACCTGGGAACATGATAACACAATAACTGGGAACATGATAACACGATACCTGGGAACATGATAACATGGGATACCTGGGAACGTGATAACATAGTACCTGGGAACATGATAACAGGACACCTGGGAACATGATAACATGATACCTGGGAACATGATAACATGGGATACCTGGGAACATGATAACCTGGGAACATGATAACATGATACCTGGGAACATGATACCTGGGAACATAGCAACATGATACCTAGGAACATGGTAACATAATACCTGGGAACATGATACCATGATACCTGGGAACATGATAACATAGTACTTGGGAACATGATAACACAATACCTGGGAACATGATAACATGATACCTGGGAACATGATATCATGGTACCTGGGAACATGATAACATAGTACTTGGGAACATGATAACAGAATACCTGGGAACATGATAACATGGGATACCTGGGAACATGATACCTGGGAACATTATAACATGATACCTGGGAACGTGATAACATAGTACCTGGGAACATGATAACATGATACCTGGGAACATGATAACATGATACCTGGGAACAAGATAACATAGTACTTGGGAACATGATAACAGAATACCTGGGAACATGATAACACAATAACTGGGAACATGATAACACGATACCTGGGAACATGATAACATGGGATACCTGGGAACATGATAACATGATACCTGGGAACATGATAACATAGTACTTGGGAACATGATAACATGGGATACCTGGGAACATGGTAACACAATAACTGGGAACATGATAACACAATAACTGGGAACATGATAACACAATAACTGGGAACATGATAACAGAATACCTGGGAACATGATAACACAATAACTGGGAACATGATAACAGAATACCTGGGATCATGATAACACAATAACTGGGAACATGATAACATAGTACTTGGGAACATGATAACATGGGATACCTGGGAACATGATAACACAATAACTGGGAACATGATAACAGAATACCTGGGAACATGATAACACAATAACTGGGAACATGATAACACAATACCTGGGAACATTATAACATGATACCTGGGAACATGATACCTGGGAACATGATAACATGATACCTGGGAACATGATAACATGATACCTGGGAACATGATAACATGATGCCTGGAAACATGATAACATGATACCTGGGAATATGATACCTGGAAACATGATAACATGATACCTGGAAACATGATAACATGATACCTGGAAACATGATAGCATGATACCTGGGAACATGATAACATGATTCCTGGGAACATGATACCAGGGAACATAGCAACATGATACCTAGGAACATGGTAACATGATACCTGGGAACATTATACCATGCCCGACTAGCATCACCACCCTGGATGGTTCCGACCTTGAATATGTGGACATCTATAAGTACCTAGGTGTCTGGCTAGACTGCAAACTCTCCTTCCAGACTCACATCAAACATCTCCAATCGAAAATCAAATCAAGAGTCGGCTTTCTATTCCGCAACAAAGCCTCCTTCACTCACGCCGCCAAGCTTACCCTAGTAAAACTGACTATCCTACCGATCCTCGATTTTGGCGATGTCATCTACAAAATGGCTTCCAACACTCTACTCAGCAAACTGGATGCAGTCTATCATAGTGCCATCCGTTTTGTCACCAAAGCACCTTATACCACCCACCACTGCGACTTGTATGCTCTAGTCGGCTGGCCCTCACTACATATTCGTCGCCAGACCCACTGGCTCCAGGTCATCTACAAGTCCATGCTAGGTAAAGCTCCGCCTTATCTCAGTTCACTGGTCACGATGGCAACACCCATCCGTAGCACACGCTCCAGCAGGTGTATCTCACTGATCATCCCTAAAGCCAACACCTCATTTGGCCGCCTCTCGTTCCAGTACTCTGCTGCCTGTGACTGGAATGAACTGCAAAAATCGCTGAAGTTGGAGACTTTTATCTCCCTCACCAACTTCAAACATCAGCTATCCGAGCAGCTAACCGATCGCTGCAGCTGTACATAGTCTATTGGTAAATAGCCCACCCATTTTCACCTACCTCATCCCCATACTGTTTTTATACTGTTTTTTATTTTATTTATTTATTTACCTTTCTGCTCTTTTGCACTCCAATATCTCTACCTGTACATGACCATCTGATCATTTATCACCCCAGTGTTAATCTGCAAAATTGTATTATTCGCCTACCTCATGCCTTTTGCACACATTGTATATAGACTGCCCATTTTTTTTTCTACTGTGTTATTGACTTGTTAATTGCTTACTCCATGTGTAACTCTGTGTTGTCTGTTCACACTGCTATGCTTTATCTTGGCCAGGTCGCAGTTGCAAATGAGAACTTGTTCTCAACTAGCCTACCTGGTTAAATAAAGGTGAAATAAAAAAATAAAAAAATAAATAAAAAATACCTGGGAACATGATACCTGGGAACATGATAACACAATACCTGGGAACATGATAACACAATACCTGGGAACATGATAACATGATACCTGGGAACATGATAACATGGGATACCTGGGAACATGATAACATGGGATACCTGGGAACATGATAACATGGGATACCTGGGAACATGACAACATGATACATGATAACCTGGGAACATGATAACATGATACCTGGGAACACGATACCTGGGAACATAGCAACATGATACCTAGGAACATGGTAACATGATACCTGGGAACATGATACCATGATACCTGGGAACATGATAACATGATACCTGGGAACATGACAACACAATACCTGGGAACATGATAACATGATACCTGGGAACATGACAACACAATACCTGGGAACATGATACCTGGGAACATAGCAACATGATACCTGGGAACAAGATAACATAGTACTTGGGAACATGATAACAGAATACCTGGGAACATGATAACACAATAACTGGGAACATGATAACACGATACCTGGGAACATGATAACATGGGATACCTGGGAACATGATAACATGATACCTGGGAACATTATAATATAGTACCTAAGAACGTGATAACATAGTACCTGGGAACTTGATAACAGGACACTTTGGAACATGATAACAGGATACCTGGGAAAATTATAACATGGGATACCTGGGAACATGATAACATGGGATACCGGGGAACATGATATCCTGGGAACATGATAACATGGGATACCTGGGAACATGATAAAATGATACCTGTGAACATGATAACATGATACCTGGGACCATGATTTCTAGGAACATGATAACAGGATACCTGGGAACATGATAACCTGGGATACCTGGGAACATGATAACATGGGATACCGGGGAACATGACAACCTGGGAACATGATAACATGGGATACCTGGGAACATGATACCTGGGAACATGATACCTGGGAACGTGATAACATTGGATACATGGGAACATGATAACATGGGATACCGGGGAACATGATAACCTGGGAACATGATACCTGGGAACATGATAACATGGGATACCTGGGAACATGATAACATGGGATATTGAAAGGCTTAGATCCCCACGGGTGTGCTACAGAACTTGTCTTTTAAATTCCATGGTGCCACTTCCACCATTGGAGAGTGTAGCCTACTGTACCCTGCTAAGCCACTGGAGGGAGTTTGCATCAGTAACAAGGAGAATGACTGTCGCCTAGGCTTCAAGCCGGCTCCATTAGCCTGCTGAAATAAACAGCTTTGAACCAAAGATAATGACTTGCCAGCACCTAGTGAATAGGATTGTTTGCACGCGTGACTCAGTACAATTTTATGTGTGAGAAGAGAGAGAGAAAAGAGTGCACACCCCTTCTGCATTTTGTTATCAGTGTCCTTGGGTATCTCTCTCTCTCTCTCTCTCTCTCTCTCTCTCTCTCTCTCTCCCTGTTCATGTGTGGCGGGCAGCTGGCACCAAAGAGACACAGAGAGAGAGAGAGACACAGAGAGAGAGAGAGACACAGAGAGAGAGAGAGACAGAGAGAGAGCGAGAGAGAGATAGACAGAGAGAGACACAGAGAGAGACACACAGAGAGAGAGAGAGAGAGACAGAGAGAGATAGAGAGAGACACAGAGAGA